>NC_073722.1:104445489-104646587 GCF_023634155.1 Falco peregrinus
TGCTTGCTGTTCAGTTCTGAACACTTGCTTCATAGAACTAGAAACAAAACCTAAGAATCTGAAGCTAGGAGGGCACAATTTCAATGCTTTTTCTTGGCCTTAAGCCATCTTGTGTAAGCTGTCCTATGTCCTAATCCAAGGAACCAAATGCTGGTTCTATTAATTGCTGAAAAAGAACAAATTAATTAGTAGCCTTATTTGTGTTTTCACTGGAAAGATGATGCTGGGCTTTCCAATGTGCTGACTGGTTAGTTGAGTTTGGGGGTGGTGAATGTTAGGATATGCCAGTTATCCTAGTATTTTTTTCACTTAAATGTGCCACAACCTTTACTCCAAGTAGGGGGGTAAAAAGGTGTTGCATGTTAGGTTGTTTCAGATAAAACTGTGGGGTTTTTTAACCCCTGCCCTCACTCCTGCAGTAAGAATATATTGCTTATATCAAAAACTAAGAACTGTAGAAATTATTTCATGAAATCAGGTGTTGTTCATGTTTTCCCACCACTTCTTGCCTAACTGTAAGGCAGCACCCAATGCGTCAGCCTTAGTTAATTGTATGCTGCTCCTATGCTTCCATCTGAGCTCATCATGAGGCTGGCATAGACCACCTAAAACTGGCTGCACTTTTCCCTATGGGTTTTTGTGATAGCATGGTATGCACATTGCTGGGTTCAGAGTTCCTGCTTGCCTAGCTTCCTGTTCATCTTTATCTTTGTTCTTAATCTATGCAGTTCTGCAATCAGATACCTGTCACAGAGACCATCCCCATAGGTGTGCTCAGTATTCTGTTAAGGTCTGTCTTATGGAGCCAGTATCTTGCAGCCGTGTCTAACTACGGGTGTTTTCTTTGGGAGGACACTGCTGTGTCTCTTCTGAGTACTGTGACTTCTGTATTTCTATCCTGGAGTGTCCTGGCTAGATTGAGAGGGATTTGAAACTGTCCTGAAAATGTCAGAATAACTACTGGCTCCACAGTGGCTGTGTACCTTTTTTCATCACCATAGTTAAAGACACTTTCTGTACCCCATAGCAATAGCTTGTGGCTCACAGTTTGAGTTTGCTGCTGCTTCGCAGGCTGAAGTAAATAGATGTCAGCCTAGACATTGTGAAATACTGGTAGCCACCAAGTTAGTCTTGGAGGATGCCTAAAATCCAAGGAGGAAAAAGGCCATGTCCTCACTGTCTTGTGAGCAGCTTGCACAGAAACCCAGAGCAAGCTTTCAAAAGTTCCGAATGTCACGTTTTTTCAGTGACTAGCTCCGTGATTGTAAGCAAATTTAGGTGTTGACTAGATGGCTAATGTCTGAAAACACAAATACCGAGTCTCTTCCTAGAAGTTGTACATTGTTATAGGACTGACATCTGAAAGCTGTCTATTCAATTACAGAAAGAATGGAGAGAAGACAGAAATGGAGAATTTAAAAGAAAAGTTGCCCGCTGTGTAAGAAAAAGCCAAGAAACTGCTTTTGAGTGACACTTATTCAGCAGCTAGTAGCTTCACTTTTTTCAGGGTAAGTATCCTTCTAAAGACAAGTCAGTTACTGAGTTGAGGATTTCCTGGTTAAGTGTTGCTGAATTAATTTTTTTTTCTCAAAAGCAAAAAAACCCCCGCCAACCCCAAACCTTTCTTCTCAGCTGCATGGTCTCAGTGGAGTTCTTTGGCTGTGTGCAATACTAAAGATGAAAAGAATTTTCAAGTGCAGTAACAGCCCTTTCAGCCAAGATTGGGGAACTTCTCGAGTACTCTTTCATTTATGCTGTTCAGAAGTTGAAATTCTCTTAAACAGTATTCATCCTGCTTTATTAATAGCACTTAGGGGTTACTAGAGCTGTAAGAGAAGGGAGTAATGATTCCTTTAATGTTCATTACTGTGAAGAACGCTTGTTTAAATCTTAAAAGCATCCTGTCTTGCTATCTCAAGTTCATATATGTAATGGAGTTTATCTTGCAGACGTTGGTGGCATATTGCATATAGGTTTTAAAGAAGACTTCAGTGAGGTTGTTAAGAACCATTTGGAAATGATTGCTTCAGGTGTTTGTGGGAATTTTAATAGAAAGTTGACTAGCATATCAGAAAAGATCAAGTTGAGATATTATCCATCAATAATATCGAGAAAAGTGGTGTTCTCTTCAGCAGCTCAAAAAAACTTTTTAACTGAGGAAGGCTCAGGAATAGCTTCAGAAAAACAGCTCTGCTCTGTGTGGAAACTGAACTGTAGCGTATCTGAGAGCCTGGACAAATTTTAACCTAAGAGTAGTTGATTGATATTTGTACTTCATGCTGCCCTGTTAAAAACAAGCTTCTGACTCAAGGTAACTTTAATTTGAACAATCCCATCCTGGTTTTAATGGGACTTTTTTTTTTATTTACAATAAACTCTTGTAGACAGCTCTGTATTAAAATGTGGCCCTTAAATACCTGGCCTTTGGTCACTTTAACCTTGCTATGCCAGGGAAAAACATCCTCAACTAGCTAATAATTTCCCACTCGTGCTTTCCAAAGCAAAACAGGGCTTCATGTTGAAGCTGCCTTTTCTTAGTGGTCGGTTTGGCGAATAAATACTCTGACCCATTTGGCTGGAGAAGCCCCAAACCATATGTAGTAGTTAGCTTCAGCATACAAAACTTGGACGGGGGGAAGAGAAATACGGCACTGCATGTTTTTCAGAGGGGTTGTACTGTCTGAACAACTAGAACAGCTTGCTAAATGCTCCTGCTAGTTAGTTTTTCTTCACTGTGGTTGTACAGAAGATATTTCCTTTCTCAGGCTCTTGTAAGAATTGTGGGGGTTGGGGGAAGGCTCCATCTGTGACAAACTAGTACTGCAGTGTCTCTTATCTGCAGAAATGCTTTGATTGAACAGAACTTGCTCCAATAGAGAGAGAGCATGAAAACTGCTTAATATTGATCAAAAGACTAAGCAAAGAAACTGAATGTCTTGTACAATTGCCTGTAACTGGAATGTAAGGATTGTTAATGCAGCTGACAGTTTTTGTTTTGTTTTTTTTTTTTTTTTTGTCTTGGAGAAAGGGAGTAACTGTGAGTAACACTCCACAGTATCCTTAAATAACCTCGGCTCTGTTGCCATGTTAAACGTGGCCATAGCGAAACAATGCTCATGACAAACACTTACTCATGACAAATACTTAAGTAATTGGCTCTATTGCTTTTTTGGAAGGCGACAGCTTTTCTAAGTCTTGGTGACTCCTCCTAAGTAAGTGATGGGCAATGAATTGGATGAGAAGGGGCCATATAGCTGGTTTCAAACCTTGATAGCTGTGGTGTTATTGCTTAATGAAGCACTGCTATGCCATTTTGTACTGCACTTCGCTTTTGAAGCAGCATCCATCGTTCACAGTAAGTGATGCACGGAAGTTTCAGTGATAAATCTACAAGTGTTTAGCCCTGTGTGTGGATAAGGAAACATTTATACACTATGCACTTGACAAGCAACGTGAGTAACAGGAGCCCAAAAGTCTGGTAGTTGAGCTTGGAAACACAGTATGCCGAACTAACTCGAGTCTTTCTCAGGTGATGACTTTGAATTTATGCATCTTCTGTTTAGAGGTATGTGAAGTTCTTGAACAAATGATGATGATCGTGCTTGAAACACTGTTTAACTTCTTTAAAATAATTGAGGTGGTGAGGGGTTTTATTTTAATACCTGTGATTTCTTTGTAGGTCTCCAATTGAGAAACATGGCACTGTTTTTTTTCCTGCACTCTACCCACCTATTGCTGGACTTCTGTTGTTACAAGTTGGCAAACACTGGCTGGAACTGGGCTGCAATAAAACATGCCAGTTATCAATGCTGACAAGAGCCTAACAAGTGCCAACACAAGATGATTACGCATTTTGAAATCTAATGAACTGCTTTAACCTTCAGGAAGAATTGTAAAGATGTGTACATAGCACAACATGATCCGGATAATATATATACTGTTCATGTACATCCACAAATACACATTGTACCAAATAATGCTGTCTGTAGTTAGGAATAGAATCGTGTAAATTCTAAAGATTTTAGCAGGTTTTTCTCTCCCTGTTCATTATTTCCTATCAGTTTAAAAAAAAAAGCAACAAAAAAACACAACAACTTGCGAAGCATGTTAAACTAAAACCAATTTAGGATAAAGTTGTCTTGGTTTTTTTTCCCCCCTGCTTTAATTTTCCTTTGACCCACCTATGCTTAATTAAAATCTCTTGCTTATTAAAGTTTAGTATCTCTTTTTTTGGTTTTTGGAAATGTGCTCCCTTTTATTTTCCCCATCAGAACTTAAAATTTCCATAATTAAACCCTGAAAGGATTTGCTATCAATTACTTGTGTCTTCTTCTGTGATGACCTTTGTAGTCTCAAAGGTGCTGCTGCTTTTTTTTTTTCTTTTTTTTTCCCTCTCCTTCCCACTCCTCTTTTAAACCCAATTGCACATACTTCTTGAATTGGGTATAGCAATAAAACTGGCCATGGAGCACCCTTGAGCAGCCTGCTGGTTTTTTGACTTCCAGGACTTGAGCGCTTTCATTTGGAAGTTCAGTTGACTAATTTAGTCCAAGATAGGAATGAGCTGCTTTTTATGGTTTTTGTTTTGGTTTGGGGGTTTTTTTTTTTGCCTTTTTCATTGCCTGTTTGTGGGGTTGGGGTGTGTGTGTGGGAGGCTTGTTTTTTCTCAAGGTTGAGTTCAAGCATGCACATCTGTAGGCTTTCAAATGATTAACTTCTGGGTTTGGTATCAAAAATAGTTTCCCTCCTTATCCCTTTTCTCTCTTCTGTGGCCCTTCATATTCTTTGCCTTCTACTTCAGAGTTTTCCTCACCTAATGTACAAAGAAAATTGCGATGTATATTTTCATGTAATTTGATTTTTGGAATTCTGTCACCTTCTGTAGTGAGTTCTTCCAAAATATAATTTTTTCCAATAATAATGTGTCAAACTGGCTGTCTTGAGTATCTAAATAGGAAGGGTGATTGCAGTTGGAGCACAACTCACCTGAACATCTTCAACAACATAACATCAGCAAACATCTGTTGAATTTGACATACTGTATTTCATCTTGAAAGAATTAAAAAGCAAACAAAATACACACCTTTCTTCCTATTGTAACCATTTTTGGCCCTCCAGTGAGCAAATAGTAATATTGGAGTATCTGGTAACAAGAGTTTTCCAAGCCTAGCTGAAATACCTTTCTACCAAAGAAAGAGGAACTTGCAACTACTTAACTGTTATCTGCTCTGTCACAGGTTTACCACAGCTTCTAACAGCACAGAGTAACCCACTAATAAATGAAGAGTTCCAGTGTTAGAGAGTCATCTTGGAAGAAGGCTTCAGTACTAATTTGTTAATTGGCTGGACTTCATTTCAGGTTGCTGTGCAACATGCATATATTACAGGTTTCTTGAGGGTGGGGTGGCATGGAAGGAGATGACAATTATTAGTGGCAAGACAGCCATACAGGCCAAAAAAGCCATTTAGTAAGTAGAAGATGACTTAAATGTAAAGATACTACTTTTTCCTACAGTTGGTTTAGATACAGATGTGTTTAATGTCCACATTTACATATTTGGTAAATAATTATCTTGAGAAATCATTAAATTTGCTTTTAATTGGATAGCCTGCTCATGTAGGCAGGCAGTACTTCAGAGTTACTGGTGCCCGGATATAACAGTTGATCTTAGTTCCTGTTTGTGTACTTGTCTAAAATTGCTTGAGGTTTCTTTCCCACCAGCTGGTTACACTTTTTCAGTTATATATATGTTGGGCCTGTGTGGAACATGAGTGGCACGGTACCATTCTTTCTATAAACAAAACATTGGGAAGAAGCTACTCTTCCTAAACCTAGCAGTGGACTTCCCTCCATGGGCTGCCCGCCCTTTTCCCTTTCCACAGTGTGTCTAAAGAGCTGGCAGCAATTCAAGATAATTGGTACTTGCTGCTTTCAGCAAGTTCAACAATGTTCTCTGTTTTGTCTTCTTAAGCAACACATGCAGTTCACAACTGACTTATCTGTAAACTTCACAAAATGGTTTAAAGCTTTATTTTTCTCATTTGTTCTCCCGAAGAGCTGCTTGTTTGTTCTTTAAGGGGTAGGCCTGGAAACATTAATCTTGCATCAGTGGTATTGGAAGAACTGTTTGTTCCACAGCAGTGTTGGTTTCCCCTCTTTGTAAATTTTTCAAATATAAACCCAATTCTGTTTGGCTTACCCAGATGGTTTGCAATTCCACATGACCCAGATATTCCAAAGGAAAGAGCGTTCCTGCAGGATGCTGTTGAGATTTACGAGCTGCAGGTATGGCTAATGCCCAGTGACCTAGTGAGAGGCAGCTAAGTGTCTGGTGCCAAATGTCCAGGCTGTAAAAAGCCTCTGAAGGGCATGGAGATGGCCTATTTTAACTTTTCTCTGATCACAGTGGGCTTTTTATTTATTCTTGCCCCACACGTGAAAGGAATCTGGCTGTGACGGTAACTGATACAACCAGAAATCTCTGCTTAGCCTCAAGATAGGAACAGCATTGAAGAGGTGCGGTACATACAAGTAATGAACAATGGAGTAATCCAGCATTCTTACTCCGCTTCATCTGTACCAAGATCTTGTATCTGGTTTGGTTTATGTAGGCCGGCAGTGTACTGGATGATAAATTACACTTTTTCTGTGTTCTGGAGGCTTGTAACCATGGCTGAGTTCTTGTGCTGTTTTTAACCCCCAGCACATGGTGGCTTTTCCAGGTAACACTCCATCACTGGGGGTCAAGGAAAAGCAAAGCATGGAATTAAAATAAATATTGAAGTAGTATGGCTATCCTGATTCCTTTTTTTTTCTATTTCTCCATGCTGCCACTTACGCGTCAGAGATCTTTGTAAAAAGAAGGGCTGTTCAGCTGTCATGCTAAAATTCTTTCCTGCTGTGATGCCTAGAAAATGCTTATTGAAACTAGATGATCAATAAACAGAGAACATTAATTCTGAAGTGACCATAAGTGTATTTAATTTCTTTGGTAGGTCGATGGGTGTGGACTTTTTATTGCATCTGTACCATCTGGTGCAGTACGGTGCCGTCGCAGTGCAAACAGGGGAGTACCACAAGTCTTACAATTTCTGCGTATTTTCAGAAGCGTGTACGAGCGATTTTAAGCCAGATCAGGAAGTGCTTGGGTGTTAAAAGAGAGGCTGTAAAAAGACAGCTTCCTGCCCAGGCAAATCCTCGGCAGAAGTTGAGGTTGCTGATTCCCCAGATGCAGAATATGGTCGCAGTTTGCAATCCAATCTCTGTTGTTACTCACATATTCAACTGAGGCTAAATCTGATCAGGCAGTAATAACTGTTTCCTCACAGTTACTGGGGATGATCAGTAGCAGCTGGGAAGCAGTGGTGTAAGTTAGCTAGGTAGCAGCACCGTGCACATTTGTCACCGAGCTGTGAAAAATGAGATGAGTCGTGTTTGATGCTGTCTGGAAACTGCAGTTGCTGGCTCTCGAAGCTTGGCCCTAGCACTCTGGTTTTGCTGTTCTATCCCACAGGCACAGAAAACTTCAGGTATGAAGCAGAGTGACTTTTCAAAGATCATCTAATGGGAAGAAAGGAGACAATTATGTCTGTAATACAATACTGTGTGTAATGTGTTCAAACACTTCTTTGAAATCTGCTCTTGAAACAATGTTGCCGCTGGATCAGTGTATTTTGGTACTGCTGTTGCACCTAGGCAGGGAAGCCATGAAGCCATCGAGGGTTGGCTTTGCTGTACACAGGGCTTGACAAAATGGTCTGGCCACTGCCTCGCCTCTGAACCACGCTTTTAACCCACCGGACACAGCTCCAGCTGCCGGGCACCTTGCCTGAAACAGCAGCACTAGGTGCAGGAGCCGAAAGTACAGCGATCCCCTGAGCCCTGGGTGCTGCGGGGCCCCACAGCTGGGGATCCCACAGCCAGGGTTCCTGCAGCTGGGGGTCCTGCAGCTAGGTGGCAGCTGGGCCACAACCGGGGGTCCCACAGCCAGGGGTCCCTCAGCCAGGCTGCAGCTGGGGGTCCCGCAGCTGAGGGCCCCTCATCTCGGCTGCAGCTGGCGGTCCCGCAGCTGGAGGCCCCTCAGCTGGGCTGCAGCTGGCGGTCCCGCAGCCAGGCCGCAGCTGGGTCACAACCGGGGGGTCCCGCAGCCAGGGGCCCCGCAGCCGGGGGTCCCGCAGCCGGGCGAGCGGGGGCAGGCACGCGTCAGCCCAGGGCTGCCCGAGGCCACTGCCCGGCCGGGCCTTCACAGCCGCTCGGCCGGCGGCGGTCCCGTCCCGTCCCCGGTGCTGGGCGTCTCTCCCCAGCTCCGGCTGCCGGCGCTGTGCCGCAGAGGCGACCATGGTGCTGTCCTACCGCCGCCGGGAGGCACCGCAGAGACAACCCGGGCAGGGCGCCTGATCTGAGCCGGGGAGAGAAACGCCAGAGGCGGCGAAAGCCCGCGGCCGCTGCGGGCGGGACCGGAGAGCCACGGGCCGGGGAGCGCCACCGCCTCCTGAGGGGCCGGGAGGGTGGGGCGGGGCGGGGCCGGCGGGGCGGGGCGGGGCCGGGGCGGGCGGGTTCCCGGGGCCGCTCCCTGGCTGAGGCGGGGAGGAGCCGCCGGGATAAAGCGGCGCGGCGCGCCCTCCGGCCTGACGTGCGCGGGGCTCCCGCTGACGGCAGGCGGCCGCCGGAGCGGAGCTGTTGCCGCGCTGGTCTCGCGAGAGCGCCGGGCTCTGGCGGCGGGGCGGGCGGCGGCTCTCGCGAGAGTTGCGGCCCCGGACCCAACATGGCGGAAGGTAAGGGGGGGGAGTCCGGGCGAGGCGCCGGGCGGGGCGCGGCCGCCGGGTGTACGGGGAGCGCCGCCGGCCGGGCTGGCTTCTCCGTTCGCTAGGGGAGCGGCAGCTGCCCCCGTGTGGGGCTCACGCCGCTCCCCCGTGTGCCGCTGGTTCGGCCCCGCCCGCGGCGGGTGGGACAGGCCGCCCCCGAGGTGAACGGGAAATGGCGGGGGAGGGGCTCAGCCCTGCTTGGGGCCGCGGGCCGGCAGCTCCGGCGGCGGGGCGGGTCTGGCCCCCTTTGCCCCTTAGGAGGAGGGGGTTCGGAGTAGCTGTGGGTGGTGGGGAGCCCGCCGGGACGGCCCGCAGCCCCCTTCCCCGCCCGGGGCCGGCCAGGCGGAGCTGGGTGGACGCTGCCGCCTGCCCGGGGCTGTGGGGCCGCGGGACCCCTCACCGGCTGCTCTTGGAGCCGCGGAGGCGTTGGGAAGTGCTGCAGCCTCTCGGGCACCTGCTGCTGCCGCCCCTTTTGTCACATTCGGGCTCCGATGAAATCTGCAGGACTCCTAAGGACTCCTAGACTGCTCTGCTTTTGCTTGGAGGCTATCAATTACACCGTTTCAAAATTAATTTAACTGCGGTAATGGGATTTGAAAAAACGCTTCGTTTTTTACAGTCCTGCTTCTTCCTGCAAGACAGAAGCTTCCTCTTTTCTTCCTTGGAGGAAACCAAGTCGGTGAACTGAGCTAAAATGTCCCAAGTTTCAGAGGAAATGAAGGCTCTGACTTCCAGTCTGAAAAGCACAGCCTTCAACTCTGGGAGAGCAGCTCAGGCAGTGGTAGAATTTTAAAAGCACTTGTGGAAGATTAACTACAATGTAGCAGATGCCAATAAACTGGCATGCATCAGCTGAGAGGATGCTGCAGTATAGCTGGTTTAATAAATCCTTAGGGTAGCTCCTGACTTTTTGTGTGCTGAAATACCACGGTTCCAGTCTTAGCTGACCAGCCTTTTAGGCTTGCTTTTAAGCCTTGGTCATCCAGTTCTAACAAGCATTCGATGTAAAAGTTGTCTTCAGGTGGGGACACATTCCCCACTGAGATATGAGGCTCTGGTTCAGAGTCCTGCTCTGCAGAATGAACCTGCAGTTAATGCAGGTCCGCTTTCAGGCATCTGTGCTTCTCAAAAGATTCTTCTCTAGTTCATGTAACTTTCTGGTCTTTTGCCTAAAGAAAGTATATGACCAGTGAGTGATCCTGCATGAACAGGAGTAATAAGCTGCAGTTGTAGCTCTGCCCACTGAATTCCTTATGGTATCTGTGCAGAGGGACTCATTTTGTCCTTTCAAACAAAGTACTTATTTGCAGCAACACTTTCTAGTTAAGAACTGATGGTATTAGAGAGTCAGCTGGAAAGTGAAGGTTTATTAAGGGAGCTTGTCATACTGGCTGTCTACTCAGAAGCTGAGTGCTTTTTCTTATGGAAGCCTTGCCTCTGTGTATAGAAGCCCTGAATTGGATTTATTGCAATTACTAGTTACAAGTTCATTGAACAGTTTCTAAAGATGAGAGCCGAGCTTCCTTTGTAATTGCTGTTAAGTCCTGTACCACCAATACCACAGAATATGAAGTTACATGCAGCCATGGGTAGAAATTGTTGGATTAATGCCTGAGTCTAAAGCAGCAGGAAGTATGTTGTGATACTTTTGGGGTGGTTGTCAGGGTAAAGATCATTAAGTGTGCAAAAATGAGGAGGAACAAGAAAGCAGTAACTTGTACAGCCTTGGGGAGGTGGGGCTTGGGGTATGGAGCAGGTGATGAAGGACCTGGCTTGAGGGGTAAGGAAATAACATTTTCCTGAAATATTTCTCTTGTGTCCACTTCATAAGTAAACAAAAGTTTATCCATATTGGTTCTGTGACTGCTTTTGATGGGTGTGATGGGTTCTGCTAGACCCTCCCTCTAGTTTTTGGTACATGCTATCTGTCACCCCATTGCCTGTTGCCTCCCTACTTATCTCTTTGGATTCAGCTGTACAGTTGCTGTACTGTTATGCCTTCTCCTATAAGAAGCCTCTTCTGAAGTCTTCTTTAGAATCTTTGATGTGGAGTGTAAATTTCTGCCAGTCCATGAGATGCCAGTCTAGGTGCCAGAAAGTTGTTAAACACTGGTTTTCTTTTCTTGCCATCTGTTAACTCTATACCTGAACTGTGGGCTCAGAAAAGGAGGCACTTAGTGTATGCCTTTGCTGAACCCAGACTTTGTCTTCACTCATCCATGTGGATTGATGTTCAGCCAGAGACTTACTGGTATCTTCCGGTGAGGCTATCCTTTCAGTGTCTTGATGCAAAGATCTTCATTAGATTTGTGTATGTGTGCAGTGGATGTACATTATACTTGGGAGAGAGTCAGCTGAATGGTTATACATAATGTGGACTGGCAATAGTAGGCATTATGTCAAAATGATTGTCAGCTTGAAGATAAATGGTCACTTTAGACTGATTTTTTTTTTTTTTTAAGTTATGACCCTCCTCCCTCCTTCCAAAACTGAGGATTATAGAAAATCTGGAATTGTGATGCTACTTGTTTGCATAGAGATTGTGCTTCTAACTGAAATGGAGCAGGCTGCTCTTTTTGAAGCAATTCTTATTTTAAGCAGCTCTCTTACTCTTTAAGTGAACAGTGTACAGGGAAAACTTGAGGCTTTGCTCTTTGTGGTGAATGTTGATTAACTGCACCTCAAGGACTGTCTTGAATGTGCACTTGAAATGTGCTGTAAGATCAGATGCTGTCTGCAGGTGTGCAGTAGTAGCTACTGTGCAACTGGTTTGCATATTCTTGTGTAGAATAAGAGAAGCTCTGATTTTACAAGTCTTGTATTTGCTTACTGTAGGAATTACCTGTCAGTCCCTCTCACTGAGGTTGCAGGAAGTGCATGCTGTCAATCTGAAACAGATTTCTCAAAGCTTCAGTTCTTGAATTACTTTCTCTGCAGGTAGTGATTGTCTTCGATTGCCCTGGAAGCAGCAGTAACAAGCTTTATTGTCGGTTAAGCATAAAGCTTAAGCTACTGCTGTTTGAGAGTTTAAGGTAGTTCACATTGTGTCCTCTTGACTGCAGAGTAATTCAGAGCGAATGAGCTGGCTTTGGCAAAATGACAGGATTTGAGATGTTACCTCCTGGTACTGCTTCTTTATTCCCACCTTCACGGTCTCATTGTTTGACTGGAAGATGCAGTATTTCTTTAAGATGATATATGCTATGAGGTTCAGCAGGCACCTTGTTATTCCTAGCGTTTGAATTTGTATGGCACCTAAAAATCTTGCTATATAAACAGTCGTGGTGTTCACACATGAAATTCTGATGTGGGTTTCATTGTCTTTCAGTGATAACTCCTAGCTGCTGTCAGATTTTTGCTCTCCCAGCTGTAACAGTGGGGCTTGCTTTGTGCCACCCTAAACACATGAATCTGTCAGGAAGGAGCTGTTGCTCCAGAAACATGTCCTTCTAGTTCTGGGAACGCCAAAACTGCATTTATCTTTAGATAGTAAGACCAGAGCAGAATTTCAAACCCTCTGAGGGCTGATGTGGTGTTGATAGCACAGTTCTGAAGCAGTGTATTTCAATAGAATAAGGAAAATATCCCAAAGGAGATGGTATCTATTAACTTTTAAAGGGTAAAGCTAAATAAAAGACTGTTGAAGGAGGTACACTGCCAAGCCTGCTTAAGTACTATTAACTGAAGAGTAAAAGAGTAAATTACTCTGTTTATCCATTACAGTAGTTGTGAAGTTAAAAGACTTATGAGAGAGCATTCGCTGCAGTAGTCCGTAGAGGAAAGACAAAATGAGACATTGTGTCTGCAGCTGAGCTAGAGATGGATGGGATGCTCTGCTCTGGGGACCTGTGCTGGAGCAAGGCCAAGGTCAGCTATGCTTTTGAACTTCTCTGCAGAAGCAAGAAGAAAACACTGGTCAAAAGAGCTCAGTTTCTCATTGTTTGTAGTAGTGACATTTAGTAAATATTTGAGAAAAATTGTTGAACAATGAATTCCTGGCTGGTAGGGAGTAACCTTGTAGGAACTTTGCCACTGAAATTGTTTGCTTAGCTTCAAAATTTCTCCTCACTGGCCCCTCTCAGTTTAGGACTGGTTTTGGATTTGTACCTTATTTGGAACATTAACTTAATGATTGGGGGTGTGTGTGTGATAATCAATTAAGCACAATGATAGAGCACCACATATTTCTGCAACTAATCCATAATTAAGTATTCATAAGTTGGGCTGCTCTTAAACACCTGTGCAGGTATTTCCTTGCAGCAGTGAAATGGAGGTTTTTCATACAGGTAACCTGGGTTGAGTTCAGCAAACTAACTTACCACAACATGTTGTGGAGTGACCATTTACGTGTGGTGGAAAAGTGGGTGCTGCAATGGGATGGAAATACTTGATCAGGGGTCAGACTCCCAGGTGCTGTTGCTGTGCTGCTCCTGAATTGAAATAGCCACCGTGGACCTGTCCCTGTTAGCAGTGCCTCCGATGGAGGAATGTGTGTGTGTTAGTAGTAAGTACAGTTCTATAGATCTTTGGCTAGTCTTTAAAACACAGATTCTGAGGAGAATCTGTTTTCCACTCTGGCCATTTTCTTAAGCAGTTTCTTAGCTGACACTGTGAGGAGTTCTAAACAGGTCAGTCAGGTACTCTGAGGTAGGTAAGGTACACCAGCAACTGTTCTAATGCTCACTTGTGGTTGATGCCTTAGCTGTAAAGTCAAACGGTACCTTAACTACACTGAAAAAATGCGTAAGAATTACAGTTAGACCCCTACCCCACCGTAATTTCCACCATCATTGACTACCATGGTTTTAGAAAGCTTATGGCATTCCTGACTGGACAGGATTTGGGAACTTGCTTTGTAAGTGGCTTCTATCACTTTGTTCTGATGATTTTTTCGATGTGTTTATGGCTAGCAGTGACATAAAATAAAAGGTTTAATGTTGGGGGAGATGCTGAAGTACTGTGGAAGAGGAGAGACTCTTACTGGAGCGTTCTGTGATTAAACTAGATATGTAATGTGCTTGTAGGATGAAGTTATGCTCAGATGCAAAACAAAGGTGTGCATGTTTCAGTCTTGTAGTAACGCTGTGTGCCTCTGCAGAGGAGGTGGCCAAGCTGGAAAAGCATCTGATGCTTCTCCGCCAGGAGTATGTAAAGCTGCAGAAGAAACTAGTTGATACAGAAAGGAGATGCAATCTTCTGGCTGCCGAGGCTAACCAAGACAATGCCAGTGACACCTTTATCAGTCGACTTCTTGCCATTGTAGCTGAACTCTATCAGCAGGAGCAGTACAGGTAAGAAATCCCCCTTTGGGAAAAGGGGGCATTACAGGAACCTTTGACTTTATTGACTGCAGTAGGTACTAGGCTTGGATAAGGAGAATTATTTACTGCCTGGTGCGAATGGAATCCTTATTGCAGTTGGAAGAGCATGCGAAGATCAGGTAGCATCCTAAATCCAGTTCTTGAATAAAGAGCTCGAAGTAGGTGCTTACCTCTGAGACTGACTCTTAAGAGAAGTTTGAAGAGAACTGACCATCTTTACTGTCAACAGCAAAACTCCATTTGAACAGAAGTAATTTCAAACTGATGTATACCTAGCTGGTAGAAGATACATCAATTAATTAATCTATCAGCTGGGAAGCCTTCCTTTCTTGAAAGGATGTGTCCTTGAAACCAGTTCTGTATTCCTGTAGTGTGTGAAGAAGCCTTATTAACTTGGCTTGTCTGGTTGTATGGTATAACAGGTCTTAGTGGTATAAATGATACTGTGTTGAGATTCAAAAATACAGAATTAGGTTTAATGGTTTCTTGTCCATCACCTTCAATACTCTAGATCCCTTAACTGATTTAGTTCTGAGACTACAATGACACTTACCAATTTCTTGGCTATTACTGGAAGCAATGCCAATATAATAAGGGATTTCACTAATGTAATGAGAAAATACATAGTTTTGATTAAGGTTTCCTTCCCCTAACATGTCCTCAAGAGCTTCCCTGAGAAAAGGCTCTTTGCCTGGCAAGAACTTACTGTAGGATGCTGGGTGAAAGATTTATTGGGTAGTATATGCCAGAAGAATTGGATTGCTTTATTTTTGTTCAGCTTTTTGAGTTTAAAGTCTTGGAAAAGTGGTCTAAAAGGGCCTACAAGTCATGGAATGAGAAAGGTAGCAAGTCCCAGTGCAAGTTTTGTTACTTAACATCTCTGTATTGTTGTACTGTAGTTTATAGCATTGCTTTGATATAGAAAATGGTTTAGAAAGTACACCTACACAGTCAGAATGTTGCAAGCTATTGGACTTTGAAGTAAACAGGGCAGGTCCTCCCTAACTGCAAAGGATAACTTGGTGTTAAAGGGGTCAGGATGAAATCAGTGTTCTTGACAGCCAGTGTCTTGGGAACTGGGGTTTCTGGAGTCTGCCTTGTATTCAGACTAGTGTGAAACATTGTTCTCTTGCTGGTCTTGCCTGAAACCGTTGGTGCTTAGCTGACTGTATTAGTATGGACACTGTGACATAAATATTTAACCTCAAGATTGTTGGATTTTCCTATCTTGTACAGTAATTCCCTGGCAATTTATTCAGAAATGGTTGGAAAAAAACCCCAAACCAGAAAACCCACGCAAACACTTTAAATAATGACTCGTTGCATTTCTTCTTAGAGAAATAAGAATTGTCGTTTGACAACATGTTCTACTTAAATGATTAAACATGTTTTTGATGTTTCAAGTAACTCAAACCTAAATGTGGATACCAGGACATAGATACTATGGAGATGCTAAATCTGTACATACCTAAGAACAGGGGAAGTCTGCATTATACATGAATATGTTTTTTTCCTCTTATCAGTGATCTGAAGATAAAGGTTGGGGACAAGCGCATCAGTGCTCACAAATTTGTCTTGGCAGCACGCAGTGATACTTGGAGCCTTGCCAACCTTGCCTCAACAGAGGAGCTGGATCTGTCAGGTCAGTCATTGCTTAGTAATAAGATGCTTTGATTGTCTTTAGGGTGACTGATGAAAGGCCTGTTGGAGAAAAGGTTACTTCTATACCTTTCCGACTACTACTGTTCACAAACTGGTGCTTAATCCATTAATTGCAGAGCTCTGTCTCTGAAACATGGTAGTACACTTGTGACCTTGGTGCTAGTGCTAGTTAAATCAATAACCTACCTTCTTTCTCTTTAATGAACAGGGGTTGAGAATGGTGGCCTGTTTCTTTTCTAGAGTCAACTAGGCATAATGAAAAACAAATCTGTATGGAGGAGCTTGACTTCTTTTTTTCTAAGGATAGGGCTTCTAGAGGTAGAGTGCGTAATTTCTTTGTAACATGTCATGGAAATACCTTACTTGTTGTTAACATAGTGTGTGTGGGAAATGAATACAAATACTTAAAAGGTTATTTGCTTTGGCAGTTTGGTACCTTGGTGAAATAGTGGAGAAAGAGAAGCTTTCTAAAGAGTCTTCTGCAAGACAGTATTTTGTTGTGCTGCTACGTGTACTTAACGCAGGGCAGTGTTTCTGTAGATTGAACCTCTTAGGCTTTTCTGTACCTAACAGTATAGAAGAGTCTTGAACAATTAATTTGTGAGCAGTGAAAACAGGCATGAAGTTAAGCAAGTTTGCTGTCTGGCATGTTGAATATTCGAGCATTGGCTTCGCTTTCCACACTTAATCTTATCATGAAACCTAAGTGCAGGCAAACTGGAAAGAAGCAAGTCACAGCAAGCTAGTTTTATGAGATAGCATAAGCTTTTTTGCAAAAGGATTTACTGATCTTTCTGCAGCCACAGGAAAACAGATGCCAAGGAGTTTGAGTGCTATACTAATAGAAGATTACAAAAAGCTCTTCTGTTAATTGTAGTTTTGTTGCAAGTGGCAGTCCATAGCCTTCCTAGCTCCACGTTTAAGGTAGTCTGAGAATCTCAAATGTAACTAGTCTTGCATATTTAACAATGCAAACACTTTCTATTATAGAATGATTTTAAAAGAAGTGTTAGTAAATGTGTGTCCTACTGTAAAATTGAATATTTTATAAAATTTTATAAATAGCACAAGGATTAGGTTATGAAATAGTTGTGGCAAGCAACAAGTTGTTCCCTAAGATCTATCATGGTTTTCTTAACAGGTTCTGTTAAGAACTCGCAAGCTGAGATTGTCTGAATCCTACTTTCAGAATACAAGCAGCATTTAAAAATGAGTGTTTTTTAAAGGTCATGTAATCTG
Organism: Falco peregrinus; assembly: GCF_023634155.1. Classification (NCBI taxonomy): domain Eukaryota; kingdom Metazoa; phylum Chordata; class Aves; order Falconiformes; family Falconidae; genus Falco; species Falco peregrinus. The sequence goes on from NC_073722.1 coordinate 104,462,517, forward strand.
CAGAATTTTCTAGTCTTTAAGAAGAGTATAAAGAGACAAATGCAAGTTCTTCTGTTGGGAGGGAGAAAATGAACACTTAGCTCTGCCAAGGCAGAGCTGACTTCAGTAGATTTTCTGATTTACTTCAAATTTGGAAAAGACACGTGCCTTACTAAAACCTCCTCTTTCTTTCTTAGGAGGCAGTCTATTCTATGCCAAGTACTGCCTGGTACTGTGAAAATAATCTGGGACAACCTTTGTGTAAAGGAGATGTTTCTGGATGAGTATCTTGGTGTCTTAAAAATGTATGGTTTTGTTCTAAAAACAAAACAGCTTAAGGGACGAACATTATTTTTCTAACTTTTTCTTGTAATTGGACTGATCTTATGTTGTGGAGTAATTCTCATCTACATCTTTGTAAGTAGAATTGTCACTATACTTCTGACTAGGTGACAAAGGTCCCTGGCCATTGGGCTTGTGAGTCTTGTGGTGTATGCTTCTATTTTTCTTGCTGTGTAAAAGCATCAGGCATCTGATCAGTGTTGTAAACACTGAAATCTGACCAGCTTCTTAAACTGACTCTTTTGCACCTTTCCTAGAAATGGTTTTTAGCAGTTGGAAGTCATTACCAAGGTGTAAGTACCTTTGTTGGAATGCAACAGTTCATAACATATGGCTATAATAAAAAAGAGGGAGGATTCTTAAGTCGTGGAATCACAGAAGGGTTTGGGTTGGAAGGGACCTTCAAGGTCATCTAGCCCAACCTCCTGCCACAGGCAGAGATGCCTTCCACCAGTCGAGGCTGCTCCCAGCCCCGTCCAGCCTGGCCTTGGGCACTGCCAGGGATGGGGCACCCACAGCTGCTCTGGGCAGCCTGGGCCAGCACCTTGCCACCCTCACAGTACAGAATTTTTTCCTTATATCTAATCTAAATCTACCCTCTTTCAGTTTAACACCATTATCCCTTGTCCTGTCACTACAGGCCCTTGTAAAAAGCCCCTCTCCAGCTTTTTTGTAGGCCCTCCATAGGTACTGGCAGGCTGTTAGAAGGTGTCCCTGGAGCCTTCTCTTCTCTAGGCTGAACAACTCCAGCTCTTTCAGCCTGTCCCCATAGGAGGGGTGCTCCAGCCCTCTGGCCATCTTTGTGGTTGTCACATGTAGATGTGGATTTAGCCATAGGTAAGAGACCAAAGACTTTAAGTGGACATCACTAACACATAAATATGCAATATTTATGTGGCAGGTAGGAGATGTTATAGGGCTCACTGCATTCTGCACGGTGTTCCAATGGAAAAAAAGGTTTTCCTGCTTGGTGCCAGCATTGTTACTAGCTTAAAATTCAGACCAGTTTTGCCTCTTTTGACACTTTGATTAAACTAAAGCAGTACAGTTTCAATGTGGTTGGTTGTTTTTGTTTTGTTTTTTTTCTCCAAGGTAGCTGTGGCTTTTAAGTCAGAGGAATAGCAGCTACTTGAATAGGTGATTGTTCTTTGAGTATTTTATTAATCCCTGTTGCTCTCTGTACCAGATGCTGACCCAGAGGTAACCATGGCAATGCTGCGGTGGATCTACACAGATGAACTTGAGCTAAGAGAAGATGATATCTTCTTGACAGAGCTCATGAAACTAGCTAATAGATTTCAGCTCCAGCTGCTTAGGGAAAGGTGAGTCTTGGTAAATACAGTGAATCTTTTTGAACTCTTCAACCTTGTTTGAATAGAAAAAAGATGAGAGCTACTGGCAATTGGATAAAATTTTGCTTTTTAAAAGCTTTGAGTTTTTAATAATACAGCATGACCGTTCAGTTTATCACAGGACATGAAGCCTTGCACTACAGTTAAACTCTAGTGGTCTTTCTTAAAGCTTTTATGCTTACTTTCCAGTTCCACTCCCAGTCAGACTAATAACCTTAATTAAGCATTAAGAGGAAGTAGAGATCAGTATATTAGTAACAAGCTGTGGTGAGCTGCAAGAAAGGAATTGTTAGAAAATGCTAGGAAGAATCAATAGCAAGTAGCTTGCAGTATTAAAATACCACAAGTGAAAAATATTTAACTTAAAGAGCTGTTCTGTGCATCTTGGTGGCAACTTCGTAAGAAAGTTGATGTAACAGTACAGTGCTTTGCCATTTTGAGGAGACTGATTACACCACACTAGTAGGGGCTAGGTTGTTATCTTGAATGTAGAGTGCTCTACATGGAGTTAGTGAGAAGCCTGAATGTACAAAACACAAAGAAATTTCAGTTTGTACAACTTTGAAGCCTTAAATTTGGTCAAAGATACAGTACTCTTTGATAATCTCTGGCCCAAGGGGTGTTGGGGGCTGCAGCAGCACATGATGCTCGTAATTTATGGTTTAAGTGACTCAACATGAAGCAAACTAAATTGCTGTTAATTTTTTTTGATCAAAGGAGTTGAGTTGTAAGGTCAATGCTAAAACTGCCTTCAAGCTTTGTACCAGCCTAAAACTGTCTTCATGTTTGCTACCTACGTGTTCCAACAACCAGCTGTTGTCTGGTCATAGTAGTCTAGTGGCAAGTCCTTGTACAATATGCTACTAGTAATTATTAGACAGCTTGGTAGGTATAGAATTGTTTAGGTTGGAAAAGACCTGCAAGGCTGAGTCCAACCACTAACCCAGCACTGCCAAGTCCATCACTAAACCATGTCCCTAAGTGCCACATCTACATGTCTTTTAAACACCTCCTGGGATAATGACTTTCCCACTTCCCTGGCCTGCCCGTTCCAGTGCTTGACAGTCCTTTCACTGAAGAAATTTCTTCCTAATACCCAACCTAAACCTCCCCTGGTGCAACTTGAGAGCTGAGGCTATTTCCTCATCCTATCAGTCCTTAGTTGGGAGGAGAGACTGACCCCCATCTTGCTACAGCCTCCTTTCAGGTAGTTGTAGAGAGTGAGAAGGTCCCCCCTGAGCCTCCTTTTCTCCAGGCTGAACACCCCCAGTGCCCTCAGCTGTTCCTGGTCAGACTTGTGCTCCAGCCCCTTCCCCAGCTCCGTTGCCCATCTCTGGATGCGCTCCAACACCTCAGTGTCTGTCTTGGAGTGAGGGACCCAAAACTGACACAGTATTTGAGGTGTGACCTCATCAGTGCCAAGTACAGGGGGACAATCGCTGCCCTGGTCCTGCTGGCCGCAGTATTTCAGGTACCAGCCAGGATGCTACTGGCCTCCTTGGCCAGCTGGGCGCACTGCTGGCTCATGTCCAGCTGGCTGTCAGACAACACCCCCAGGTCCTTTTCTCAGGTGGCTTTCCAGCCACTCTTCCCCAAGCCTGTAGTGTTGTGTAGGGTTGTTGTGACCCAGCTGCAGGACCTGCACTGAGCCTTGGCCCATCGATCCAGCCTGTCCAGATCCCTCTGCAGAGCCTTCCTACCTGCAAGCAGATTAACACTCCCCCCCAGCTTGGTGTCATTTGCAGTCTTACTGAGGGTGCACTTGATCCCCTTGTTGGGTTCACTGATGAAGGTATTCAACAGGACTGTCCCCAGCACTGAACCCTGGAGAACACTGCTTTTGAGTGGCCACCAGCTGGGTGTAATTGCGTTCCCTGCTGCTCTTTGGGCCTGGCCAGCCAGCCAGTTTTTTTCCCAGTGAACAGTAGACCTGTTCAGGCCATGAGCAGCCAGTTTCCCCAGGAGGATGCTGTGGGAAATGATGTCAAAGGCTTTACTAATGTCCAGGTAGACACCGTCCACAAGCTTTCCCTCATCAATTAAGCAGGTCACCTTGTCATAAAAAGAGATCAGGTCAGTGAAACAGGACCTGCCTTTCATAAACCCATGCTGACTGGGCCCGGTAACCTGGTTGTCCTGTACATGCTGCATGATGGTGCTCAAGGTGATATGCTCCATAACCTTCCCTGGCACTGGGGGCAGGCTGACAGGCCTGTGGTTCCCCTGATCTTCCTTCTGGCCCTTCTTGTAGATTGGTGTCACACTTGCTAACTTCCAGTCAACTGGGACCTCCCTTGTTAGCTGGGACTGCTAATTGGTAAGTGGCTCAGTAAGGGCTTCTGCCAGCTCCCTCAGTATTTTGCGTGGGTCTCATCTGTATCTGGAGACAATCCATTTTTGTGGTCTTAATATCTGCTTGGAGATCACAGGAATATATTTAACTTCATATTTGCTTTCAGGTATTTGAATTTTCTTCCTGTAGACTCAAACTGGTAGCTTCACGCATGTAAAGATTAGGTGGATCGGCTGTTAAAGCTAATCCCTTCTCTGTATTTAATAACTGTATATGCTGTGCCTTTTTCTAACTTTGGCACAAAAGCTGCTTGGGATCACTGTAGTACTTGCAAAGATAGACCTCTTCCTTACTTTATAACAGTAAATGAACTGCACTTTGTTCCCTTGGGAGATGTAAGATGTCCTGTCTCCACTTGCAGGCTCCTGTGGTATGTGGTGTTGTCATGGGACCTTAGCTTAGATGGACTCTAATAGGTCTGCTCTTCTGGAAACTGTTTTACAGGGCTTCCGATTACTGTAAGGCTAAGTACTATAAACATACTTTAAATTAAGGCCAAGCCATTTTCTGCTGGCATCTGGGAAAAGGAGTATATAGGACCTTGTTGCAGCATGGGATGGTGATTGCAGTAAAGCTGTTTCCTGGCTACTGAACACTGGCTTTCCTATTTTGACAGATGTGAAAAAGGTGTTATGTCACTAGTTAATGTCAGGAACTGCATTCGTTTCTATCAGACTGCTGAGGAGCTGAATGCTAGCACTCTTCTGAACTATTGTGCTGAGATAATTGCTAGTCACTGGGTAAGTACTGTCAGAAGAAACCCAGAAGAAAAATATTTGCAGAATACTGGAACTTAATGAGTAGAATTTTGCTTAACTTACTGTACTGTCTAACTTCAGGAGTATCTCTTGATATGCTAGCATTCAAGCATTCCAGTTGGGATGGATGGGGATTACATGGATTCCTGATAACTTTCAGTGACTAAGGTGACCTATTAATGCTGATGCTTGTATGTTTGCAAGGAGCAAGTGTTGATAAAAAGCTGTCAAGTCTGCCTGTCCTGCCCCCTTGTGTGAGTGAAGGGGCTGCTTCTGAGGCAGGAGTGATTTCCCTTCCTATCTGTCTCGGTTATCCTTATAGTATGTGCTCTTGATGCTGTGTGTTATTTGGTATTCTCTACAATACTAATTTGTAATATATATGTTTGAAAGAAAGCACAGTGAATTCCTCCTCTAAGATCTGTTTTTGTCTTTAGAGGTTTTGTCTGTTGTCTGTCTCGGTGTGAATGTCTCAACTGCAGGGAAGTAGCTTATAGCCTGAAGAGTAGTTTTGTTCACTGGAATACTTCACTGTAAAAAGCGTCTTACTTCCTTAAACATGAACCAAACCAAAGGGACTGTTCTAATAAGCAAGAGGGTTTCTTACCAAATCTGTACTCCAGATGAAGTTCATCCGTAGTTTGTCTCAATCTACACAGATCCCAAATCCCAGGCCTGCTTTTACTTCTAAAAATAATCCCTGGAAGCCAGGGAAGAGTTTATATTCTGTAATGAAGTGCCAAGGTGTCTTGCAACAGACTTGGAAGTAGCTCGGATCTGTTACTTTGAGGAAGGTTTGATTAACTGAGTAATGGATTAGCCTTTAAATTCAGACTTGTCAACAGCAGAGTAGCGTGTGAGGATTTAGGTTATTCAAAATCTCGAATGCATCGTCTACATGTGGATGTTTCTTTGTTTGGCTGATGCCAGAGGGGAGTGCTTTGATACAAATATATGAAAAAAATTCTTATATCTGAACTTGCAGGTTAGTGATTTTTAACTCTTTCCTGCTTTTGGCTCAGAACTTCTGACACTGTATTCTCCCTGGAATGAGGTGGTTTCTGTTTAGTCAAACAAGCACTAGCTCAAACTTAAGGTCTTTGGAAAAACTCCGAATAAAAGTTATCAAACTTAAACATACAAAGTTCTGCAGTTGTCAGTCTTTAATAGATGTAGGCATTTTTGTCAGGAAACGAATCTGATTTAAGTCCAGATAGAGAATTAGTTTAGAGGCTAGATGTTAATCTACTGTAATGCTTGGTAAAGCGCTAGTTTTCCATATCTGTAGACAAAAGGGGAGAAAAATTTCACTAAAACTGATCTTGACACTAAAATGTAAGATGTAAAGCTTCCTGAGTGTTTCTTCCTAGCCTTAATAGGCTGTCTTGGGTTGTTCCTTCTTGTGATATTATCAAAATGGAGCTTTTAACTGAACTTGTTTTCTGAACTTCATGATTATATTGTACGATGCCGTGTTTAGAAATGGAACGGGAATATTGCTTACCCTTTTTTTTATTGCTTCTAGGATGACTTGCGTAAGGAAGACTTCAGTAGCATGAGTGCTCAGTTACTGTATAAAATGTTCAAGTCAAAGACGGAATTTCCCTTGCATAAGGCTATTAAAGTTGAGAGAGAAGATGTAGTCTTTCTGTATCTAATTGAAATGGATTCACAGGTACAGTGAGACAGACTTGATCTGTCTTCTAGAGTTTGGTGTTTCAAATAACTAGTTTGTAGCTACCAGTCTGAGCCTTGTTATTGATTTTTTTTTTTCAGTTGGTTTGTTTTGTAACTAATTCTTATTTGCATGTTTATCACTGCCATGGTTACCTCTGTGTATGTAGTGGAGGTCTAGTGGTAAAGGCTCCATAAACACATAATTCAGAAGTGATTGATGACACTTAAAACATCTTGCATGCAACAGATCGTATCTAATAAAATCCAATACTTGATATTGCTATACACGTTTAAAGCTGAATGGTATACTAGTCAACTTTGCTGCTTCATGGCAGTTCACTAAACATAATTTCTTTGGAAAAAACCCACTTTTCTATTGAATGTTTGAAATAACAGGTATTCTGTTTGGATGGATACTATACAACTAGCAAATAAACTGTAGCACAAGGGGGAAGCAGGAATTACTCAAGTATTAATTATCAAGAATTGTTCAACTAGTCCTTTAAGATACCTTGGATGCTAATTGGAAGCTGGGACTATAGCAGTACTTGGTTAGGTGCTAATCCAGCTGGGATTTGCGGTATCTTAAAGCAATAATTGAATAATTTTTCCTAGTATGATGTTGAATATACCTATATAGGCAGCATCTTTTAAGAGTGTACTAGTCTTTCTTCCTGTGAGTTAAATGAGGCTTGCAAACAAAACTCCTGTTTTCTCATTGAACAACCTTCAGGGCAGGCTTTTATGTGGTGATGCTAGTCTTGTGGTTGTTCTCCTGTCTAAGATGCGCTTCCTTATATGCAACGCTAGCCTTTAGCGTTAGAACTGAAGATCTGACACTATGGTAGTTGGAATGGGCTGTTAAAATACTATGTTGGTCTGGTGAGCATGCCTCTAACTCATGTCACTTGACTGAATTTGTGTTGTAGCTTCCTGGGAAGCTCAATGAATTGGATCACAATGGAGATCTTGCTTTGGATCTAGCCCTCTCCCAAAGATTGGAGAGTATTGCAACTACACTGGTCAACTACAAGGCTGACGTAGATAGGGCAGACAAGAGAGGCTGGAGTCTATTACATAAAGCCATCCAAAGAGGTAAGTAAATAAGATACGAAGCCTTGTTAACTCAGTTGTTCCCATTGTGGAATACACATTCCTGTGTCACTTTTAGCTAAGCTAGAGAATCACAGTCACAAATGAACTTTGTCCTAGTTCTTTTTTGAAATGTAAAAACAAACTCACTCTTATTTGGGATCTGAAAGCTAGCCGGCTGGCTGGTAAACGAAACTTACGCTATGTGACATCCAGAAGTGATCTAATAGAGTATTGCCTGCTAAAGAAAGAAATGTAGGGAGATACTGGAAATATTCTAACTTGGCAATACAATGTCTTTCTGACAAATAGTTGAATCAGTCATGACAGTGTAGGCACAAATAAAGATGAAGCTTTTTTCTGGACCTGGGTTGAATGCAGTATATGCTGCTTTGTGATTGTTGTTAACAGCAAGCCTCCTTGCTACTGGACAGCAGTTTCAGGGGAGAAAAAACTGACTGGAAGAAGATGAGGAGCAGGTGGAGGTGCTTCTATGCAGTCTGAATATCTTCAAAGCTCTGGTGAATGGTAGCGTAGTTATCAGAGTGGGGCTGGAGTACAACTGTGTGATTATCTTGAGCTGTTCTCCACCTTAGAGTGGAAAACACATCTTAGGAGAACTGGAGTGCAGTAGGACCTGGCTGCCTTTGCCACAGCACTCTGAAGGCTTTGGAGCAGCAGCATCTTGGCCTATGGCCAAAGTCTGGTAAAAACCTGTAGTAAATGCCTTGTGCTACTAGTTGCCTGCACTGATGTCTTTGACAGCTCTGTTCCTGAAAGCCAAGCACAACCTGAACCTTAACACTGTGACTGGACCTAATGGGTATTGTAGTGCCACAAATTAAAAGGATAAGTTTATTTTTAACAGCAAGCTCTCCTGGGCTCTTAGAAATAGCTTAAGTTTTGTGAGTTCAAAATACAGCTCCCTACTTCTTCCTTTAATCTCCTACATATCTAAACAGGGTAATGCTGGTGTCTGATCCTGTGATTGAAACTTCAGCAGGAGGAGTAGGAGACCTTCTAGGCATAGGTCAGTGTTGTGATGGCTGCAGCCCTGTAAAGCACTACAAAGATTGCAGCAGGCTGCTCTTAATACTAGCATTTGTCCTTTAGTTCTAATGTCTGCTTTCAGGCTAAGCTAGAGCTCTGAGAATGAATGCTTGCTTTTCAGTAACTAAAGCATCAGTGAATTAATCACTGTTAACAATCACATGTTCTGGAAATGGAGCTAAAGCAAATTGTCTGAACTTTTCACATGATTCTTATTTCTAATGATCACTGGAGAGTGGGGGAATGAGACATGGAAATCAGAAAATGAGATTTGGGGGTTTGCTGGCAGAGATAATAGAGCAATCTGTATTGCTTAAACAGGTGAACAGTCGTCTTTGTTCTCCAGTCTTGCATTCAGGACAAGCAACCTGTGAACGTATCTGTACAAAGTAGTCTTTGGAGTAAGGGGAATTAGTAGTATTCTGAAGTCATTCTCTACATTTTGGTGGTTCAAGTCCAAGGGTTCATGTACTGAAGTGGACCTGACTTCTCAGGAGGGAGTTCTTAAGAATGCCATGTGTGGTGGGTCCTGACTGTTGAAGCTCTTACCCTATTGATAATGGAGCCTAAACTTTCAAGAGCAAAGGCTGTGTTATTGCTTGTTTTTGTAGCAAGACTGAACAGATGATGACTGACTTCAACTACACACTTTTGACTGATGCCCTGAAATATACCTTTTGTTCAAAAACTACTTGTATGTTTTGTGTCACAGTTTGTCCAGTTGTGCATTAAAATGGCAATGGATTTATCTTGATAGAGGAACTAGCAAACTCCACATCACCATAACAAGTCAACTAGCGTGTGAAATTGAGTCACACGTAACCTCTGGGCAAAAAACTTTTTCCAAGGGGTTGTTAGGAAATATTTTAGTCCTGGCTTTGCAGTGAAGTGTTGTTGAAGTTACCTATTGCTAAGGCATTCTGAGAGCAACACTTGTATTGGCATAATTGTATGGTATGGAGGTAAATTGTGTGTATCCATTTTCTGGAGCTGTCTGAAGTATATTTCCATAAATAACCTGGTTTTGTTTCAAAAAAGGAGATAAATTTGCTGCAAACTTTCTCATTAAAAATGGTGCCCGTGTGAATGCTGCTACATTGGGAGACCAGGAGACTCCTCTGCACCTTGTGGCATCATACAGCCCCAAGAAGCATTTGCCAGATGTTATGACAGAGATGGCACAGATAGCAGAGTCCCTCTTACAGGCAGGAGCCAATCCAAATATGCAGGACAACAAAGGAAGGTAAATAGTGGGTAAAGTCAAGTCTACTACCAGTTTAACAGATAATACTGTATAAATTAGATGTAGCCTGCTAAGAACTTGCTCAGGTCTGTCAGCAAAGCACAGGTGATGCTGGAAGCAGGAAAGGTGAATTCATTAATCCAGGTTGAGACCTATGGGTAGCACTTAAAGCAGAAAGCTGTGCAGGCTGAATGGTACCCTGTCATGACCCATTAAACATAGCCCAGCTATAGAAAGCTGGTGTGACTTGATTGTGTTAGGACATGTGGCACGCAGTTTGCCTTTATTGAATTACTGAACAGTAAAGCAAGCTAACCAAGATGACAACTAGTATTCCTGAAATATACTTCTCTTTGAAACTGTCAGTGAAACTGAAATGATCTCAAAAGAGCCAGTATCTGCAGTGTGTTTATCTGAAGCGAGCTGCTTTAACAGGTTAGGCTGAGCTGGCAAACAAGTATGTAAAATGATGTAGAAGACTTAAGAGTACATAAGCTACTCAATTCTGATAGGTCAAGCTCTTGTGCTTTTTCCTTGATGGCTAGCTTTTACATTAGTGTAAAGAGTTGCTTACTGCTAAATTAAATGGAATAGTGTCCACTAAAAGGATAGATTTCTCTTTGCTTGCAGAAGGGCACAAGCACATCTTGAAATAGAGACAAAAGTTAACATTTTAAATCTGTAGGGCTATGTTGAGGGCCAGGGGCGAGATCTTAAGCTTATTACTAACGTGACTGTATCTTGCTCTGATTACAGGACCCCATTACATGTGTCAATTGTGGTTAGGAATGAATCTGTGTTCAGTCAGCTGCTCCAGTGCAAACAGTAAGTCTCACCGAAATGTAAAAATTATGCTGAGGTTTCATTGTGCAGTGAAGATACAAAAACTGGTTTAACAACTCATCTATGCCTTTTTGCCTTATAATAAGGCTAGCAGTAGGCTTGGAATGCAAAAGTGTAAAGGCTTTGTGTAACTTGAGGTGCTAGAACAGTGCCAGAAGGCAAGTAAGCTTTTGCCCTACTGTAAAGAGGAAGCAAACTGCATCTCTGTACTTTTCAAAGAGGACTAGGTGAAATAATGTAGCAATAACTTCATTTGTAGTGGAACTAAAAGGAGTAATAAGACTCTTAAATGTCTGAACATATTCTTGAGTTCAACTTGGCTTCTGCTTAAAGCTAATACAGGTGACTGCTTAGGGCGATGGAGCAGGATACTTCATTTGACTCAGTTTCTTTGTAGTTGAATTTGCAGCTCTTGTATGCAGTTTACTCAAATACAAGAGGATTTGCTTCTTTGTTAGACTTAGTAGGAGCCCAAATGTACCAGGGCTGTGCTTTTCCTAGGAGCAATAAGCTTAAATCTAGTAGTGACTAAAAGGTGTCCTGCCTGTTTCGAGTATTCACGGATTCTCTGGAGTAACTGGAGCTACAGTAGGCTTCTTGGCAAGCAAAAGTTGTCAGTGAGGTAGTAGATAAGCTAGTACAGCTGTTCAGACACTTGAAACTTAAGCTGTGCTGGAGAACCACTTTTTAAGGTATAAATTGGGGAATGTTAACTCTTATTTTTAGACTAGACTTGGAGCTGAAGGATCATGAAGGAAGCACGGCTCTGTGGCTTGCAGTTCAGTATATCACTGTATCGTCTGATCAGTCTGTAAACCCTTTTGAGGATGCTCCTGTTGTAAATGGAACCTCATTTGATGAGAACAGTTTTGCAGCAAGGTTGATCCAACGAGGCAGCAATACAGATGCTCCAGACACAGTAACAGGTAAAGAAGAGGTTTGTATTTCTGTGTAGATGGAAGGCTTGTAAGTTAATTGCTTAATGTGAACTGCACTCTGAGGGGCTGAATGAGAGGTTTCAACAGCATTTGCTGCACTAAAAATGGTAGGTGGTAGTAGTTTTACCCAGAGCTGGAACATTGACAGTCCCAAGCTGAGCCTGACTTGCAGGAAGTGACAGAAAATCTGGACTCCTTGCCAAGTTTTAATATCCTCTTTACAGTTTCAAAAAGCATAATCACTAAATGATAGTGCACACGATAGTCCAGTGTTGCAAGGGGACTACTAGTAGGTAGGATTTTCCTTGTGGCTTCAAATTTTAATGTTGTAAGATAGGAGGTAGGCACTAGCATACTTGTTAGTATCAGTGTGGTTGGAATAGCACTCTAACAGTGTTTATGGTTTTTTTTCAGGGAACTGCTTGCTTCAGAGGGCAGCTGGTGCAGGAAATGAGGCAGCTTCTCTCTTCCTAGCAACTCATGGAGCAAAAGTCAACCACCAAAACAAACGGGTAAAAATAAACGTATAGACTGTAGTCTGAAAGTTTCCTTATTTCTCTTCAGAAATAAGATAGCAGAGATCTCTCGCTGCTAACCATAGCTTAGAGCAAGCTGGAACACCTGTGGAGCCTTTTGCATGTTTTCAGAGATTTACTGGTGATCAGACAACTGTTGCATTTTCATGGCACTGTTCTTGCAGCATCACTGGTTCTTAACATGCTTTTAACAGTTCCCTTACTGCCTGTTGTAATAAAGTCCTTTATTATAAATAATATTTATAATTATATATATTTTATATAATATTATAAATACAGGCAAACTCATGTAGTTTGAAAGTCCTAAGGAACTTCAGGTACTAGGGGTGTTCAAGCCTTCGCACCAATTCTTATGGGCATAGTGGCTTAAAAGCTACTTCTCTCCATGTTAACCTAGTACCCTGTTTATTAAAGGGAGAAACACCACTGCATACAGCCTGTAGGCATGGCCTAGCAAACCTGACAGCAGAACTCTTGCAACAAGGAGCCAATCCAAACATCCAGACGGCAGAAGCAGTGCTTGGTCAGAAGGATGCATCTTCTCCAAGAGCAGAGAATGTTTATTTGCAAACGCCTCTTCACATGGCAATTGCTTACAATCACCCAGATGTGGTATCAGTCATCCTGGAACAAAAAGGTAGGGTTTTTCTCTGGTTCAGACTGTATTGATGGTGTAGTAGAGCAGTGCGTCAAGATGGCATCTAAACTGTGTTTTGATGAGCTACTAATAAATGGTGCTTAGGTAGAGCAGTTAATAAGACTGGCTAAACATAGTCTTAAATAATCTGCTCTTTAAGACTATTTGGCCGTGAATCTTTCTAAATTCTCCACAGTAGATAATGGACTTGAACACTTGATCTCAGCTGTACAGCCTGAGGCTCCTTTTCTCTCCCTGTCAAAGCATCTAGTTCAGGTAAATGCTGGAATCAAATACGGGTAAAGGCATTTTCCTGTGGTGAGATTTCTGCCTCCCACAACTCTTTCAGTAAGAGGACTTTGTACAGAGTAATACTAGTGTTACAGTGGAGACTTGAGTACTGAAATACTAACAGGTGACAGTTTATTCTATGCTACTAGTTCAGCTTCTCCTTTCTAGCATCAGGAAGGGAGTTTGACAGCTGAAGCAAGGCCTGTTTTGTCTCCTGTCATAAGTGGGATTTAGAAGGGCATAGGTGAACTGGGGAGAACATTCTTCATGCCAGGGAGCTGAGGAGGAGGAATGCTGCCATCACCTTGCAGCACAGCCTCCGCTCCTCATTCTCAGAGCTTTGTATAGGCTACCCTGTTTGAAAATGGAGGTGGATATGGGGCATGTTAAGCCTCTTAGCTAAAAAGTTGAATGTTTTGTAGTGTAAGTATTAAGATTAGGCAGTAGTGGTAATACTACCCAAATCTTAGGCAGTATCACATCTGGGGTGTGTCTTCTGCAGACCTTCCAAGCTGACTGAAGGAACAGCCTGCTTCAAAATGTGACATTGCTACTTCATGGAGCTTTCAGTGTGCAACTGCAGGTTGAGCACAAGAACGTTCTAATTGCTTTTATGCTTTTTTTGTAGCTAATGCTCTTCATGCTACCAACAACTTGCAAATTATTCCTGACTTTAGTCTAAAGGACTCGAGAGATCAGACTGTGCTGGGATTGGCTCTTTGGACCGGTATGTGCTTTCATAGCTTCCATATCTTTGTAATTCTCATCTTTTTTTGTTGTGAACTAAGAAAAAGTATCTTAAGACAAAACAGCAGATGTGTGTTCATGTCCTGGCTTGCACTACTAATGAGAAGCTGTCAAGGAGAGCTTTAGATGCTTCTTCAGGTTCTAAAACTGAATGTTCACATCTGACTTACCAATAGTTTTCTAGCCCTTCAACTTCCCTTGTTGACCAGCAGGTAGCCTGGAGCCTCTTGCCCATGACTGTACTCCAGTTCTGTGGAATTGTTCCACTGTGAGCTCCCTGGTAGTTTTAATATCAGATCACTGTATTGTGTCTTAGTGGTTAACTCTGTTCTAGGTGCAGTTTAATACAATAACGCTGACCTTTACAAAGGGAAAAGAGCTACTTAAAAGTAGCTCACCAAGGGGAATGGTAGTCGAAATACTGATTGAGATGCTTCGTTATCTGAAATGTGGAGGAGTGGTTTGGGGAAAAGATACTTCTGGCTACAGCCAAGTGACATTTCAGCAGTGTCAGGACATTGTCAAAAGGAAGAGGTGGTGTGGTCACTACTGGATCAGTTTAAGTGTGGTCCTGCTGAACTGGCAGCAGCAGCTGTATGGGAGATGACTAATCATACTCTGGACTTCAGATGTGGCAGGATGCTTAGTGATGTTACTCTGTACAGGAGTGCTAGATGTCATCCACATGTAACAAACACCTTTACTGTCCAGGCTTTTCACTTCCCTTTCCAATGAAAGGCAAGTAAAATGCAGCTTTCTCTCAACCATTGCTTTTATCTGGCCCTGAGACAGGAGGAACTAACCTAAACATCTAATACAGCAATATTCAAGGGAATAGCTTATGAATGTAATACCAAAGTTAATAATGTATGTTGGGACAGAAGTCTGCAGTGATATGAAGGATTAAGCTAGGTATGGTTTAAGCAGGACTGTACTACATTAGGTTGGCAGAACTAATAGGAAAGCTCTGCTGTATGCCAGACCGTATCTTGTGTCTTAGAGCAAGACAGAAGGACTCGGTAATCCATATTCAGTAAGTCTGTAAATGAATATTCAAGCTGGGTAAAGTCATGAGTTGGTTTAGCTCAGGTACGTAAATCTTAGGCTCCAGCACCGATTTGGTGCATCTGACTAATTACTGAAAACAGCTTGAAGGTTTATTTGTTAGTCTTCAGTGTCTGTCTTACAGAACTGTAGGTAAACACTAATGAGCTTTAACTCTTTAGGCATGCACACAATAGCAGCTCAACTGCTTGGATCTGGGGCGTCCATAAATGACACAATGTCAGACGGACAGACTCTGCTCCATATGGCAATACAGAGGCAAGACAGTAAGAGTGCACTCTTTTTGCTGGAACATCAGGCAGACATAAATGTCAGGTAAGATCTGAACTGATACACTACTCCATGGATATGTATGTAGGAGCAGGTGGTGATGACTGCCTTATGATATAGCGGCTTGAAGCTGGTTTCAAACAATGATTTGTGCATTGTTATGCATTTGCTTTTTTTTTATGGCACTAGTTATGGCTGAAGGATTATATATGTGAACTTGGACCTATATATAGCCCCATTGGTCAGTACCTCCTCTTGAGGCTGCAGAGGGAGGTGCCACTTAATTCTAGGTGGAACAGACAAGTAAGTCCTAGGGACATGGTAGTAAACTTCTGCAATCTCATCTGTTTGTGGGCTTGTTGGAGCTGCGTGGTTTTTGCCATCGAAAACTAATCAGATTTAGCTCCAGCAACAGGGTTGTGATAGAACTTGCCTCCTGCCTGTCTCATAGACAAATTGATATTGGACTTGCATTTATCTGCTTATGTGACTGACAGGCTGTCTTTGAAATTTGGCAGTCTATGCTGTAATCAATGTCATGGGTACAAACTGCCTAGTACTGCTGTTCTAACTTCAGGTTTTTAATAGTTTGTGTTTTTGACTGTGCTTGAAGTGTTACCACAGTGCAGACAAAGCTCTTTGATTCTGTGGCAGTAGGCTTGATCTGAAGGAACTCAGTTCAAATAACGGCTGTGCTTAAGGAAATGGTAGTGTCTCTGAGCTAAGAATACTAATGTGCTTTTCAAACTTCCGAAATCAATCACTTGCTCCTTAAGGGCGGTGGGCTGGTGAAAGGTCAACTACATAGCTGTGATCAAAAACGAACATGTGTGCTTGGCTGTAGAAACACATGGTCTTACCACAGCAGAAGTACACTGCTGTGTTGTATAAGGAGATAATTCTTGGCTTTACCAGTAAACTACTGTAATGTGAGGCCTAATTTTATAATACAGTAGTAACTCACTTCAAACTACTTATTGCAGAACACAGGATGGAGAGACTGCCTTACAGCTAGCGATAAAAAACCAGCTCCCTCTTGTCGTTGATGCCATTTGTACCAGGGGAGCAGACATGTCTGTGCCAGATGAGAAAGGAAATCCTCCTTTATGGCTTGCCTTAGAAAATAACCTGGAAGATATTGCATCAACTCTGGTAAGACCGTCAATTGACTTAATTTAGTTTCAGGTTTGTGCATCTTGCTAGCAACAAAGGGCTCACCAGCAAAAACAAGCTCAGTGCATGAAAAGAACAGTGTAGCCTTATATCACTGTCTAACTTCTAGAGGTTTTTTTTTCACCAGAAGTTCCTTTTTCTTGGGAACTCTTATGCACACTGTAGTCTGCACAGCCAAATATCTTGCAGCCACTGTAATAAAAGTATAGAATATGCTATCTGGATTCCTGATCCTGGAAGGAGTAAGGATCTACTAAAAATGTTAGTCTGTAGCATACCAAACTTGTATAATGATCAGCTTCTGGAGTAAAACTGAACACCCATGTGTATACTTTGGAGTATGTGCTGGGTTTTGTTGCATCTTTATAAAGGTTGCCTTGATAGAATTTTTAAGACTTACATTTACTTTAAAGGTTACTGGTGTGCAGGCATAGGTGATCCAGTAGACTACTTACGAGATGCAAGTAGATGTCCTTACGTCTCCTTCATAAGGAAGTTACTGAAAGCTTTGTCTCTATCCAGTTACTGTCTGCTAGAGACAACTGTTTAGAAGCTGTGCTGATGACCTGAGAAATAAAGCTTGTAACTAAATACTTGACTGACTGTGCTGGTATTTAATAAGAATCTTTACAGAGTCAACACTGAAACTACCTGTGTATAGACCTTGTAAATAGTTTGTGGAGTCTTAGTCTGAAGTGCCACTCCTTGAGTAAGGACTTCTGTAGTGGAAAAATACAAATACCAGGAATGCAGTTCCTGAAAAAACTGTCTCTGTTTAGCTGAATGTATAGGAAAGCAAGGAAACAGGCCAGACCTTGCAAGGCAGTGTCTGCTGATGCTGTTTGACTTGCTGTAGGTGCTTGTCGTTGCTGAAAGTAAGATAGGTAACTCTTAGCCAAACTGGTTTAAGACTTGTCTGTCAGAGTATTTGGGTGACTATCTGAATTGTTAGTAAACGCTACATAATTGAATATTATGTAGTAGACAAAAAACCCATATTTTTTTCTTTCTTTCTTGGTCCAGAAGACATTAAAATAGCTTCCTGAAATTTAGGGACTGTCACAAGAATAGATAAACTATCAGAAATTGTTTCTCTAATGAATAATGTTTTGGAAGCATTAGTAAAGGACTATATAAAGTAGTAGGAGCCTGCTGGAGACAAAACCTTCACTGCCTCATTGTGCTTCTCCTTCCAGGTTAGGCATGGCTGTGATTCAACCTGTTGGGGGTCAGGACCAAGTGGCTGCTTACAAACTCTTCTTCATAGAGCTATTGATGAAAACAGTGAACAGATAGCATGCTTTCTTATTCGCAGGTCAGACCCCCTTTTAAAATACAACCCTTCTAATGTGCATGTACATATTTTCCTGGCATAAATTAATTGAATGCCATTTTGAGCCAGTAACAGGTATGTGCTTCACTAGACTTTTGGTGGGTGGATGGCACTTAGGGAAGTCTGACTAATCCTAAGGCATGTTCTGTTAGCCTTGTTAGCATCATGTTTTTGATGGCGTGTCAAATTAAAACCAGGAACTTGTACTTTTGTAGAATGTCAGCAGTTGCTGGATCAGCTCTTTTTCTGACTCTTGTATGCAACAGTTTAAAAAGTTTACGTCTAGGTGAAATGTAATTGACTGTATTGTGTTGGTTTTAGTGGTTGTGATGTGAATAGTCCTAGAAAGCCAGGCCCAAATGGAGAAGGAGAAGAGGAAGCTCATGACGGACAGACACCTCTACACTTGGCAGCCTGCTGGGGACTAGAAGAGGTGATTCAGTGCCTTTTGGAGTTTGGTGCCAATGTCAACGCTCAGGTATGTTGAGAAGCTGTGCAATTTCTTCAGAGTTGATTCTTTGCCTCTGATGTAGTGCGAACAAACTTTCCTTTCAGCTGAGTATCCTGCTTGATAGGAAAAAATTCACCGAATGGTCAGGGTTGGAAGGGACCTCCTGGAGATAATCTAGTCCAACCCTCTGCTAAAGCAGGTTCACGTAGAGCAGGCTGTGCAGAACAGTGTTCACTTGGGTTTTGAATGTCTCCAGAGACGAAGACTCCACAACAGCTCTGGGCAGCCTGTTCCCACGCTGTGACTACATCCTTCTGTTACAGCTGCCCTGGTGTGATGACTGGCTGTGGCTCTACTTTCTTTCCTATCCCTTGTTACCAGATCTAGTGCTTATCTGCCCATGTGATGGGTTAATTCGAAAAGCTATGCTGAAGGAAAATAATGACAGAAGGAAACTTCTTGCAGGGTTAGTTTTCTGATGTAATGATTGGAATTCAACTCTTCTGTCCCTAGTGTGAATTCAAGGCAGGAGCAGGGCTGGATTTTGTTGCAGCTAATCATTAGATCAAGTATCACATAAAACTCAAAATACTCTGCTTTGTTAGTATGTTTGGGAAGTGCCCTCAGTTACTGAGTAAACTGAGGTGATGTGAGTATGAGTAACTTGATGTTTTACTGCACAGTAATCCTTAAACAGAAGCTTGACAAATAGCAACAAAAATGACTGCATAACACTTCTAGGTCCTTATGGATGCTATTGAAAAATGATATATAAATGAATGACAGAACAGTCACGGAGCAGCCATGGTTGTAAACTGCAGCTCAGTACAGACAAGTGATTAAACGCCTAATTTGAATTTGCTAGACTTAGGTTTGAATGCTCATCTCTGCCCCCAAAATGTCTGACTTCATGGGAAATGTTATTCTGAGCGACTTAGATGCCTGTATAGCACAGGATTGAGGTCAACCTATTTGGAGAAACAAATACCAATTTGCTTTACTTACACTGTGGATTTGAGCTCCCACTGCAACTGTTTGATGTCCCAGCTGAAGGCAGCTGGGCATGTCACAGAACTAAACTAAGCTTCCTCAACCCTTACCCTTCAGAATTAGGGAAGGATTTTTGTGTTAATATTCATCTAACTTCCTGGTTTCTTTCTAGGATGCTGAAGGAAGAACTCCAATCCATGTTGCCATTAGCAACCAACATAACGTTATCATTCAGCTTATGATTTCACATCCAGATATTAAGCTAAATGTACGTGACAGGCAAGGAATGACTCCCTTTGCATGTGCCATGACGTATAAAAATAACAAAGCAGCTGAAGCAATTTTGAAGAGGGAGCCAGGAGCTGCTGAGCAGGTAAGCTGGAAGTACTCAAAGCATGCTGGTTATCTTACTGCAGAAGTTTGTAGTTAACAGGTGTTCCACAAGCAAATTCTGCTTTATCCTTTTGTGGCTTTACATGCAATGACATTCACTAGAAACTGGTCTTCTGTAGCAGGATTTATTAGGAAACTGTAGATGTGTACATGGTATTGTGTGAGTAAGAACATGAAGGGGTATCGCCTCATTAAACCCCATCTCTTCAGTACCGAACTGAGAAACAGGCGTATTTGTATGCAAGGAGGAAGTTTTAACTACTTCTGTCTTGTGCTGGACTAGTACAAAAATAATCTATTACTGACCTCTCCTAAAGCTATCTAAAACAGAAACCCTGACCTAAAATAACTGAATAATAGATGTTTTGCTGCACTACTGAACTATAAAAGCCTCCACCATATCTTCAGGCTTCTGGTGTGATACTCGGGCAGCTGTTCAGGACTTTCTTCCTACCCTTTGTAAGTTTAATTACTAGTAAAGTATTTGAGTGCTTAGTGAGCTCTTGTATCTAAAATGTTGTTACAAATACAGCCAGTTCTAAATGTGCTTTAACATCAGCTTCAAGGCAAAGATGAAAAACAATACACATTTGATACTAAGCCAAAAAATGAAGACACTTTACATCAGTGTGCCGGGACCACATGTTGCTTCTCTGGTGTTAACTGCCAGATTGACTCAAGTTTGTTTCATTTAACTGAGTTTATCATTAACTGCTGCTCAGTGCTGAAGTACAAGAGCTGTTAACCTTCTATCTGTCACAATTCTCTCCAGTGCATGGTCAAGGAATGACAAGGTTGTGAAGTAGAAATAAAGTTATCTGAAGCAGATTGGAGTGAGCAATTGCAGCTGATAACCATCAAGTAACTGAACCGAGAAGTTATATCTATCAAGTCTCTAATATCAAGCAGTGAAAGCAACAAGTAGAGGGAGCAAGTATCTCTTAGTGAAAATACGTCCTACCACGTAACAATTTGTTGTACTACAGAAATAATGGATTTCATTTCATGTGCCTTTTCTGCCACAGGTTGATAATAAAGGTCGGAACTTCCTACATGTAGCTGTTCAGAACTCGGACATTGAGAGCGTGCTGTTCCTGATAAGTGTACAGGCTAACGTAAACTCTCGGGTCCAGGATGCCTCCAAACTAACACCTCTCCACTTGGCTGTACAAGCTGGCTCAGAGATCATTGTGCGTAATCTGGTATGTACTGGAGAGTCATTTTTCCTCTAATCAAAAATGCATATTCTAACTTGATGCACGTAGCCTGTAGACTAGAAGAGTTGGCTGAAGGTGACACCACTTTTTTCTGAAGCAAAACTCAAGACTTGCATATCAAGTTCCCTTAGCTTGTACTGCTAGGTGGGCTGCATCAGTAACCTTTATATGAGCATGTTTGATTTGCAGCAATCACTAAATAGGGTGGCTCGTTTTAAGGGAAGAACTTTACCTTGCTCTTCCTGCAGACTTGACCGTGAACAGAAGTTGCACCAGCTCAGTAATGATAGCATTTTATATATGCTGGAGGCCTAAAAGTATCTCTGTACAGTGGAGTCTTGTGTGCTTCATTCACAGAAGTAAACTGTTGGCTAATACCCCTGAAAATATCTTTGAACATAGTCCTTTTTGCGTCTTGACAGCTGCTTGCAGGTGCCCAGGTGAATGAACTGACTAAGCATCGTCAGACTGCTCTGCACTTAGCAGCCCAGCAAGATCTGCCCACCATTTGTTCAGTCCTTCTGGAGAACGGAGTAGACTTCGCAGCCGTAGATGAAAATGGAAATAATGGTAAACTTACAAAGTTACATGAGTAAATGCAAATGCTTCAGTAGGTCTGTTACTGTTATATTCTCCGTGATAGGAGGTAGCCCACTGACTGGGCTCACTCTTCAAAGGTGATAAAGAATGAAAGCCCAGGAAATGGGAGGTTGTGGAAGGACTTTGAGAGGGAGGGTGGGGGAAGTAGAACGGGCGTGCTTAATTTTATTGGGCTGTAACTATTGCTGACATTAACTACTTCAAATTCTTGAAGCTTCTCTTACTTTTCAGCTCTTCATCTGGCAGTGATGCATGGCCGTCTAAACAATATCCGAGTCCTCCTCACAGAGTGCAATGTAGATGCAGAAGCCTTTAATATTAGGTAATTGGTATAGTCTTAACAGACTAAAAGAACCACATTCTATTTTAAAGTATGTGCTGGTATGACTAGATTAAAAAACCCCAAAGGTTTGCCTTGGATTGTAGCATTTCTGCACTAAATCTGCAGTGAAGTGTGCAGAGCATGCTGTGTTTAAATTGTGTGGAAATCTTATACACCAAGAAAAGGAAGTAAAAGTAGGCAGCTGTGTGTGATGTGCTGAGTGAGTTAGGTGTAGCATTGTTTTATGTCAGAACCAGGCTTGAAAACAAGGAGAGTTGGATGAGTAACTGCAGTAGCAAGCAGGCTTTGATCAGAATAACAAATTCTTCTCCCCAGAGGCCAGTCACCGATGCATATTTTGGGACAGTACGGGAAAGATAATGCAGCAGCCATCTGTGACCTCTTCTTGGAGTGTATGCCAGAATACCCTCTAGACAAACCCGATGCTGAAGGAAACACAGGTAGGTGAGATTCAACCGCTATTAAACTTGAAAGTCCCTCACGTTGTATTAATGGTATGTCACACTTAAAGCTGGAATAATTGGCAGTAGCATGTTAAATACAGTAAGATGCAAACATTACGTGGAAACTTAAAAGGACTAGAGATCTTGCTCTGGACTGAGTGTAATTATAATACAGACCTACCACTCTGTTAGCAGGCAAGTGTCTGGCTCTTATTTTTCAGTACTCCTGTTGGCTTACATGAAGGGAAATGCTAACTTGTGTCGTGCAATAGTGAGAGCTGGGGCTCGTCTCGGAGTTAACAATAATCAAGGAGTCAATATCTTCAACTATCAAGTTGCTACAAAACAGCTTCTCTTTAGACTGCTGGGTAAGCACTACTTGCTACATTTGGAAAGTGGTTTTTTGCTCGTGTGTTGAGGTACTTTGGTGGAGGAAGGAACTCTGGAGATCTGTCTCTGATCACAGTAATTCCAGAGGGGCTGAAGTTCTGAATATTCTACAGCTTTAAATGGGTGGGTAGAAATACTAATTTTTTTTATGAGCAACTGAAAAGTTGCACAGTGAAGACCTGTCAAACTTTCCTATCCTTCTAGAAAAAGTAATATTTGCGGAGACTCCTGGCTGGTATTGTAGTCCAATACAGTCTTGAAACCTAGATACTGCTGTTTAACTTGTGGTGTATAGTTGCTGTGGGTAATGTGTAGTGGCTTTCGTCAACATTACATTGCCTACAAACAAGAGTGCAGCTACTGCCAGAGTAGCTAGTTAATACCGAATGCAGCATAAAACTGGAAAAAGCCTCCTTAATGTTACAGTGTACTCGAGTGTCTGAGCCCATTTTGCCTTTACATTTTGCCTTTAACAGATATGTTGACAAAAGAACCTCCCTGGTGTGATGGCTCCAACTGCTATGAATGCACTGCCAAATTTGGAGTCACGACAAGAAAGCATCACTGGTAACGTGATACAGCTTGCTGCGCTTATGAGGAAACGGATTCCTCTTCCAAACGTGGCTAGGCTTGTTCCTTCTGGTGGTTTAGAAAACCTCTGTGTTAACGTAGGGGTATAACTAATCTAGCTGAAACATTCCACCCTATCCTAGATCAGCACCTTGTGGTCTGACTAAAATCATATCTTAAGGAGTTTGTGCACTTGAAATCACGTCAAAGTTCCTGTAGCAAAACAGCAGATATGGATTGTTCTAGACTCCTTTCTGAGAAGGGGTTTAGGTGTGGCGGGATCCAGACTTAGTCGGTGGTTTATGTCTAAAGGATTATCTAGGCAGTCAGGTGCCTTTATATGGCTTTTCAGAGGTTCAGCGTGCTTATTCCCAGTTCACTTACCTAGCATCTGATGTGACAAGCCTTCTCTCAACCTCAAGGAGTAACCTTGAGAGGCATCCCTGCTCGAGGGGAGGTGTTGGCATGCAGCCTGCTGCCATGCAGGGTTGCTCCACGGCCCTGGGCTGACCACTGTTTATGGAGTAAGACTATTGACTTAGTCATATTTGCATACCAGCTGGATCTCGGCTGGTACATGCTCAACTAGCCCTCAGCTGTTGAGCAAGGTCTGTAGCCCGTAGCTATTGTGGTGTTATCTGTCTCCCCAGAGTCCACCTTAAGCCGGATGCAGTGACCTGCTGCCACTGGTGGCTATTGCTTAAGCTGAAAAGGGGGGAGGGGAAAGCACGCTGCCACAGTGATGGGGCTGACCCGTTCTAAAACAGGTGACAGATTTAGGCAGCCACTGCCAGCTTAGGTTAGGGGTGCTGTTTGTAAAGTGAAAATGACTGAAGGTGCTGGTATGAGTTGCCTTTTCTTAACTAGTCTGAACTTGTAGAAAACAAGCTGGGTTAGATGGATGTTAGGCTAAGGTTTTTCTCTTATCCCAGTATTCCAGAGAAACTACGCGTGTTGGTTGAAGTCATATTAGGTGACTGACTAGTATAGAAGCAGTGTGTGCGTTTGGTGTTAGTATTAAATTATTACATGAGATGTGTAAGAAGATACAAGAAAAATGTGGCATTTCAACTGCTACTGTACCCTTTATAGTAATACTGTCGTTGATAAAGAATATCAAACAGTAAACCCCAAGTGTTCACTGTGAGTGAATTAACTTTTTCCCACCCCTCTTCTGTCAACAGCCGACACTGTGGACGCCTGCTCTGCCATAAGTGCTCAACAAAGGAGATTCCCATCATAAAATTTGATCTGAACAAGCCAGTTCGAGTTTGCAACATCTGCTTTGATGTCCTGACTCTGGGAGGAGTCTCCTAGTAGGCTGTGGAAGTAAAGGGATTCCCAGTCAGCCCTCCTGACAGCAGCTCTGCTTACAAGCCCTCTGGATAGGGAAGAGGAGGCCTATACGTGTCTTCTGCAATAGACTGAACTAATTAAGGACCCTGTTATGATATATTCCGGTATAAATGACTTTGTACGACTGTAAATGTATTGGGCTGTGATAGACTTCACTAGGAATTCGAGTGGATCGTTGAAAACCAAGTGATAAAAGAATTTAGACCCTCTTCTAGTTGCAGTGGGGTATGGAAGCTAAAATTGTTAGGCTGGTGTTCGAATCGACATGAAACAGGTCTGTCCTTGATATGGTGCTTTGTACTGAGCAACTCTATTCAGTCCTGTGGCTTTCAGGCTGATTAGTAGAGATGGCATTAAGTTTCAGGGTAACCAGGTATCTTTCTTTGCTTTGTCTTAAAGGATAAATGTTCCCTTTCTCCAGAGAAGACTTCTTGAGAAGCTAGGCTGAGCTGTGGCAACCACTGTTCACTTAAACTCTTGAAAAATGGGAGTAGTTGTTAAGTATAGCTCAAGAATTGTGGCCTTACAACAGAAAGCTTTACAACAAACATCTGATGCAAAGCAGTCAGAATTGCAGATCCACATCCGAATACCTCCTCAGTAAATGTCTCATGAGCTTTAGCATGTTCAAGAGAAGCGCAAGATTGTTTAGCCAGTAAATACTCTTGCTCATACCAGTTAGAACTGTCAAGGTCTACTTTGTTGCACTTTCGTATTTACGTTGCTAGTCCTTCTAATTCCGGTAACTTGTATAAATGAAGGTAAGTGCGCTGAAAGACCTGACCATATGCTAGATGGAGAAACACTAGAACTGGTTAAGTAGTTGTAACTCGGAAAACAGCAATAAATGCTGATGTGCATTATGAATCCCATGAGGGACAGTAGCACTTTACTTTGGTTTAAAGACCCTGGTGAACGGCTGTAGGACAGTCAGTAACCCTACCAGTGTAGGATGTGCTGCACCTCTAGACATTAAATTCCATTTTCAGCAGGATTGCTGGTGAGTGGGAGCGCATTTGGAGGCTTCCTGTTAACAGTTGGCCTCTGGCTTGAAGGAAGGATTCCGACCTAGTGGTGCAGTGCCAGACATTTGAATTAAGCTGCAGTATTTTAATCTAGGCTGATCATGCTCTCTTAAACATGCTGAATCTGTAACAATCCATCACCACATTGTCTAGGTAAACAGGAAAGTACTTTGCTGATAGACAAGGTTATGATTTGGTGGGCAAAGGCTTCAGTCAGAAAGTACGTGTGCTTAAGCAAAACTACATGCTATATCAAGGCTGTTTTCATCCCAAGAGATGAACCTAGTTTAGACTCAACTCGGCGTTCCTCATCTCTACTGTGAACTGGTGTGTGTTTATTTAATGACTGTTATCTCCAGTGTACAACGTGGGCGAGCTGGTGGTGCACTGCCCTGTGAAGAATAGTGACTTGTCGGTCTTAGAAGAAGGTGAGATGGTAAACCAGACTGCTGCTTTTGTGGAAGACTGGCTTGGGGTTTTTCCTCACACTTGTACAAAAAAGGATAGGAGAGGGTATAATTGGTGACATTTGCATGTTGAATTTCACATCAAGTCTCACTTGATCTGCACTTTTGATTTTCCAATATGACTATGTTATAACTGGAATCTCACCCTTGTTAACACTAGAGAAGAGTAATGGACAATAATACAAATTTGCCTCACTGTTTAATGTCTGTTGCTGTCACGTTCCAACAGAATGCCCTGGGTAACACAACTGGTCTCTAACACAGTTACTAATATAAATGGTTGTATCTCTGGCAGAATATTCTAGGTGAGAGAAGTGGAGAACAATGATGTCTGAGCATTTAACTGCAAGCTACAGTTTGGATTTTTGAGTGGAATAGATGAAAAACAGTGTACTTCTAGTCTATTGCTTTCTGATATTTCAGAATATCACTGGCTGCAAGTATCTAGCAGTGAAAGATAGCGATGGAAAAGTGCTTTTGGTGAAAGAAGTCTTGGCTGTAGTGTATCCTGTGATAACATGTTGACTTCCTTGGTTTGGAGCTGTGGTGATGTGGAGGGGTAAGTTGTGTGCTCAGAATACCAAAAGATAGCGGCAGAGGAGTGTTCTTCCAAGGCCACAGCCTGTGGACTTCCAACTTAAGTGGAAAACTGCACAACATGTAATTGCTGAAGTGTTTAAACATCACTTTTTCAGTGACTTCTCTGGAAGGGGCAGGGGAACAGGGAGCTCAGCTTTAACAGAGTAAGCAAGCTTTTAAATAATGAAAAATGTAGATCTTGTGAAAATTCAGCCTAACTGGATGGCAGGTTTAAGGCTGGCTAGTTGCTGTTTTTAACACAGAATATTAATTAACTGCCTGAAACTCTGGGAAGGATGTGTGAAACCATGTGTAACGCTCCTCATTTGCTGTTTACAGCCAATATTGTACCAGCTTTCTTACTGAAGTCTGAAAAGGAAAGTTAAGGTTGTCGATAAACAAATGTGTAGCCTGAAGTGTTCATTAAATTTAAAGCAACTAAATTCAATGAATTTGATCATTTTAAAGTGCCTTTGAGATAGTTTCCTTCCAGCCAACTCTAAATAGCTTTCTGCCAGAGTTAAAGGGGAGAAGCTCACAACTCAAACCAAAACGCAAGTTTCCTTCTAGTTCAGCTGAAGAGGCTGACCCCACCAAACAGCTGGTGGGGTCGGTCCTTTATACACTCTGTCTAGTATCGGTCTGAACTCTCAGACCTCAGATTTGGGGGGGTGGGGGTGGGGCGGGGAGTTTTGCTGGCAATGCTCCACTGCAGGGTACAAATACGAATGGAGGCACTTGGTAATGTACTAGTGGTCAACACATTTCTAACTCTACTAAAAACTGCTCTTCTTTGTAGCATACTACAGTTGTGACCAAAACCCCAACCCTTGTTACCCCTGCTGTCTTTAAGTGGTATCTATTTACTCGAGACTCAAGTCTGCCAAGCGTTGAACAACAGGGTAAATGGAAAGCCATCGGCCGTCCCTGGGAAGTGATGCTGTCAGAGCAGGCTTCAGGCGCTTCAACAGGGCTACGTGGGAAGTCTGTGGTGGTTTGTAGCTTTTTGTTCTGAGCCTGGATTCCTCTTGATTGCAGTCATCCAGCACTTACACAAGCACAAAATGTGGACTAGTTTCAGTTTTAATTTGTCTCTGTAAAAGGTGTAGTCACTGTTTCACACCACTAAGTGGAGTGAGAACGTTAAGTGTTGAAGGTACTAACAGAGCATAACAAATTGCTGGCTAAAAGCTGAGAGATGCCTTAATGACTTCCTGTGCTGGAGATGAATGGCTTGTACAACTTCTCATTTCTCACGTAGTGCTTATAAATTAGCCTGTAACAATATTGGAGGCCAAGGCTGGATTTTTATTTTTTTTTTTGTAGATCAGATGTTAATAGGTGAGTCCTCTTTCCTGTAACCGGCAGAGTTGGGTACTGCAGCAAACTCATTTCTAGAAAAATCAAAGCTTGTATGAGTGACAGAAATAACTCGAACCTTCCAATACCCTCTGAAATAGAAAAGGAAGTCTTAGAACAATGGCATTTTATCTGCAATGTTTGTCTGGAGTCATTGTAAAAATGTATTTTTCCAATATGCATTACTTTGTTGTGTAATGATTCTACTTGTAATAAAATGCATAACTAGATAATGCATTGTGAGGTGGAAACCTTGTTAAAGTATCTTCTCCTGTAGAGGCAGCTGCCCCTTTGCAAGCTATTCTTTACAAGCCACAAGGAAAACTAGGGATGCAACATGCAATTGGGCTTGACAACTGTTCTAAAATGATTCCAGGTATTCATTTTAATGTTGTGGAACTGCTACAACCATTCTTTTGGCTGACAAGGTTTGGTGTTCTAGTTTATACCATACAGTCATCCTGAATGCCTTATACTAGACACAGAGATAATCATTCTTATGAAACAATCCTAACTTCCTTTAGGCCAGAGCTGGTTCATGGAGTAAATAAGTTCTTGGCTTAGATCAGTTTCAAGGGCTGAGCCGAGTTGACTCAAAGCAACATACTAAGTGTGGTCAGTTGTATACTGGTGGGCAGCTTAGCCTCCTGGCAAAGCCTAGAGCTGCTGCAGCTTGGCTTCAAGAAAAGGAAAGCTTCAGTGCAATAGCAAAACCAACCAAAACATCTTGGTGAGTGTGATGTGTTAGTCTTTTATTAATAAAACTTTACTAAAGTACAGATGAACACTGAGCTTTATTAGAGCACCGTCTGTGTTGACCTGACCCCTGTGTAACTGTCACTATTTTCTTCCCACCCTTTTTACTATGGGAGGATCTAGCTGAGCTTTTAAATTGGCGTAGAAACAAGATAATCCTGGAGCACTTCAGGCCAGCGAGGTTGTCTCCTTGTTTGCTTTAATAGATGACTTATTCCTTGTGCAAGATAAAATTTTCCTCCATCTTGGTGTTTCCCAAACACTAAACTGAAATTGGTTTTGAACCAAGTTTAAGTTACAGCACCACACTCCCATCTTGCCTTGCTGCAGCATGGGGTTGTACTGCTTTTGGGGGTTTTTTATGATATAGCTTTTAAGATCAAAAGCATCCCCTCAGCATTTCAACATAATGCTTGAGCACAGAGCACATTACAGCGAGATGAGACTTGCTTAGAGGTTACATAGCTAATGCACCTCTGCTAGGCCTCCAACTTGTGACATTGACTTGCCTTTACAAACTGCTTTTTACAGTATTTAATTACCTGGAATTTACTGCAACTTTTAAACAGCTTTAAAAAGCTACTTTAAAGACACTTGCCAATCAATTTAGGGGATGGTTTGACCTTTAAATGCTAGTTCAAGAAGACACATCCAACAGCACATGATGCGGTGATGCTTGGAATGCCCCCTGAGTTGCGGAGACAATGAAGGATGGCTTTGCACCTCTTGCCTGCGGATCTTACACTGCTTTACCTTTAGGTTTGTCATGCGAGAGGAGCAGCCTGCTCCTGTCCCAAAGACAGCACGAGCCCAGGGCTGGGTTTTTCAGTTCTGCCACTCATCTAAACATATGACTTCGCTGTGACTGGTAAGAGCTGATGCATCTGCCTGAAAGTGTCTTCACTTCTCTTCAAGATTTTGGTTGAAAAGAAAACTAAACAACAAAACTAGGTTTACTAAAAAACCCTACCCACCACAACCCCCCAAACGTATTACAATAACCATATGCACGTTTAAATGGCTGTACAGCTATTATCAGTGTCAGCTGCAGCCTCATCGTAAACATCGTAGGTGAAAAGCACTGTAGTATGTCCTGCTGTGACTGCAATGAAGTGATTATTCTCTACTTTGAAGCAATGCTGCCAGGCCTCCTGTAATCTTAATACTTATTAACTGATTGCTTAGATTTGTGGGACTTTAGAGGTGCTAGTAGCTCAAAACTAACTGAGTTTATAAATGCCTTCCAGCTGTTTATAAATAGGTGGCAGCTGCCTTAAGGAACTGAACACAGTTCAGCACGGACCTGTGCCGCTGCTGGGCTCTGTGTAATCTGAGTGTCTCTCTTGAGGCTCCACCTAGACCAGAACCTAACGAAAACCAGCAGCTGCTTCCCTGCAGCCTTGGGTTTATAGCACCTAGGCTCTCTGCGGGTATTCTCTTGTCCTTTTCAGCCCCACGCAGAAACAGTAATAACTTGCCCTGCACATTTGCCAGCTGTGATAAAATATGCACAGACTTCAAGGTTACAGGCTGATGGACGTGGTACCAGATGGGAGGAGGCCATATACCACAACGGAAATAAGAGGCAGATGACAGCGGGATAGTCGTGTTGCCACATAGCTTTTGTTAAACTACCAATTCTTGCTCTGAGTAGTTTGAAAGTAGTGAATCACAGGACCAGGAGGGTGAGGTTAATATAAAACAACAATCCTCATTAGGTGGCTTCCAGTATCATCTTTGCACAGTATCTAATGCAAACACTAAATGAGGAAATACAGCTGTGACCTTTGCCTTCTGTATTCCAAGAATTTGATAACGCTTTTGTATAACTAAGCTGCAGAAGTTCCTAGATGCTACGTACCTTAACTGTTGGAGAAATTCAGGCTTCTCCCTGCTACCTTTGAACTCCTTGGAGAAAACCAGGTGGGAAGGATGACCAGCATTACAAAGCTGCAGACATAGTTCAAGCAAGTGGAGGACTGTGCATAAACAGGTCAGTGATGCTGCAGCAGTTCTTGTGCTCATTACCTCACTACCTTAAAACGCAATACGTTGCACCCACCACTGCGCATGCAAGCATCAATTTCCTGACTGCACAATGAATCAGTTTTTAAATATAATTCAGGCCGTGCATCTTAAAAATTTGTTGCCAGATGTAAACATACCATAGGAATAAAGTACATACCCTGTTACTGCTTTTTAGCCACTAACTTGGCTAAAGTATTTCCTCCATTTCATCTCCAGCTCCGCACATTAAGAGAGTCACGAGCAACATGAATTGTTAATTGCTGCCTTTGCACAGATGGAACGGAGCCGGAGCTGCCCCCTCAAAGTGCGATGTTTGGCTGCAGGACTCTGCCCCCCTGGAGTCAGTCACACCTTCAGGACACACTGCTCGGCCAGCGGATGGCAGCCCTCGTATTCCTCCAGGTGAGGGTTATCCAGATCGCCGCGGTTGTTGTGCTCACTGGAGGCCGGCCAGCCCCACGGGGGACCAGTAGTCCTCACGCACACGCAGTGACTCCCCCGCGAACCAGGTTGGTACAGCTTCCGAGGGACTCCAGTCCAGTCTCTCTTCACTCCCCCACTAACAATGGAAAATTTAAATAAATTACAATTCAAACCCGTGAAAATGCTTCTAGTGAATAGAGAACTGTTAGAAAAAACCCAAGAGAATCTGGGAGAGTTAGAACTAACAATACGCCACTGAGGTAGACTTTGCTGTCAATAGCCAACACAGCTTTCTGAGACCTCCTTATTGGCTGTGCTTTGGACACCTGTGGCCTGAAGCTGGTGTCATCACTGCTGCTACATGCTTTCGCACTTCCGAGAGCAACCAACTTCTGCTTACCGTGTTTCTATTGCTGGAAAAGGAATCATAGCCTTCTGTTACACAGCGTGTCTAATGGCAAAATGCCTTTTCTGGGGGTAGCTAATTGCTCACAGGTGACCACATGCCACCTTCTGTGCCTTGACTGAACACAGTGATTTTGAGAACTAGGGCAGAAGCAAAAAAAAAAAAAAAATCTCAAGTACCTCTGCAGCTACTTCATGGTGTCTCTTATGGGCCAAATCCTGCCTGTTCCCCCAACCACAGCCTCTTTTAAGCCTGTAAAACTCTTTACACAAGTGACTGCCACGCAACACCCAGTCCCAAGGCTGCACCAAGCTCATTCACACATAGAAGCAATTCCCCCATGGTACGCAGTGCTACTGCTGTACCGAAATGAAATGAAGCCTAAGCATTTCGTGGTGTGGTCTGTGAAATGATCCCACCTTCAAACAAAATATTCCCTAAACTGAGAGAGGAATACAAGTAAATAGGCCAAGCAGGAAATGACTATTCAATGTTCAACCTCATTTTTATGTGGTTTTAAGTGAAAACTGTTGTGGCAGTAGCCTGTGAGACAGGCTCTGAAACTCTCTGAAAAACACAAGCTAAGCATTGCATTCCCGATAGGTGAGAAGGCAGCAGATGGTCCTAGTGAGGTTTCTGTCCTGTTTCCCTGAGAACAGCAGGCTTGTGTGCACATGTGGCAGTTCTGAAACCTGATTTGGATTCCAGTGTGACACAAGAATTTTTGCCCCAGAAATAAAATTCCTAGAAGTATTAATGATTGGGATAAAACTTTGGTTTCCTTTTACCCGCTCACCAGGTCAGTGAGCAGAGTAACTCTTTGCTACCTCATGCTGGAGAATGTTTTCACTAGCCCAACCTACACCTCTGTGCAACTCCAGACTGGGTGGTGGCTATCAGTGGTTGCTGGGCAGGCAGAGAAAATCTAGGGACTCCAATTCACACAGCAGCAGTGGCTCAGCCTGGCACAGCAGAGAACAGCACTGCTGCTCCTTGCCGGTTGGCTCTGCCTGACAGAAAGCACAGCTGGGGGGGTGTTGGCTGATGGCAGGCTGAACATGAGCCAGCAGCATGCCCAGGTAGCCAAGGCGGCCAGTAGCATCCTGGCTGGTATCTGAGACTGTGGCCAGCAGGACCAGGGCAGTGATCATCTCCCTGTACTTGGCACTGGTGAGCCCGCACCTCAAATACCATGTTCAGTTTTGGGTCCCTCACTCCAAGACAGACACTGAGGTGTTGGAGCGCATCCAGAGAAGGGCAACGGAGATGGGGAAGGGGCTGGAGCACAAGTCTGACCAGGAACAGCTGAGGGCACTGGGGGTGTCAGCCTGGAGAAAAGGAGGCTTGGAGGAGACCTTGCTCTCTACAACTACCTGAGAGGAGGGTGTAGCAAGGTGGGGGTTGGTCTCTTCTCCCAACTAACAACTGGTAGGACAAGAGGAAACAGCCCCAGGGGAGGTTTAGATTGGATATTAGGAAAATTTTCTTCACGGAAAGGGTTGTCAAGCACTGGAACGGGCTGCCCAGGGAAGTGGGGAAGTCATCATCCCTGGAGGTATTTAAAAGACGTGTAGGTGTGACACTTAGGGACATGGTTTACTGGTGGACTTAGCAGCGCTGGGTTATTGTTTGGACTCGATTTAAAGGTCTTTTCCAACCTAAATGATTCTAGGATTCTGTGAAAATTCGTGGACAGGGGAAGGGACCCTGCCCAGCATATTCCAGCCCTGCCAGCACTCAGCACATTAGGACCAGCCTATACCCTTCTGTGGAGAAGTCAGTGGACCTCACCTACAATGGAGTATGGTGGCTGCAGGAGCCAGGACATCTTTCTATGCCACTCCTGCTAGGAGAGCCAAGGACAAAGCTCAAGACATCCAAAAAAACGGCAGAAATACTCTGCTTCAAAGGGTCCAAGTGTGATGGCAGGAAGGCAGTTTACCTCTGTCTGGAGCACCAGAATCGGCTGCCCTTAGCAGAATTCCATTCAGAGTTGCAGGGTGGGAACTGCTGCTTCCTCTGCTCACTTTCTGCTTGGAACTTGAGAGCCTCCTCTATCGCAGCCTCAGCCTGCCTTAAGGCTTCTGTTGGTGCCCCATCTTCATCATAGAATCTGCCCACAAGCTTCCCTGGGAGAGAAGATCAGTTAAGACCGAAGTGTTTCCAGTCAAGGAAAAGGAATAGTTCCGTCTTTGTAAAAAAATAAATCATTATTTAAAGACAAAAAGGGATCTCACCATGGCCCAATTTTAAAACTGAACTGAGCTTACATCCTTTCCATTACTGGATCACACAGCAATTTATACATATTAAATCCACGCAGGGCAAGCTTAGGCACAGCCTCATTAAAGATCAGAAAGTCAACACCACTTTCAGCTGCAAAACTCAGAAGTCTTTCCCAACCGTGCACCCTATTCCCCAAAATCGTTCCCCTGTGCTGCTGCTCCTCCCGTCCCCTGAGCCTGGCTCATTTCAGTGCTCGCATCTGATGAAATGATGAAAAGCAGGACAGAGAGCTGCGGCTGACGGCCCAGGGCAAGAGAACCGTCCAGTTTTGCCTCCAAGGTGGGCAGATGAATCTCACTCCAGCCAGGCCCACCTACCCACGGGGTTGTAGCTGTCACTGTAGAAGGACAGCCAGCTCTGGATGGCGAGCATCTCGCCGGGCGACAGCGCTGAGACATCGTCCACCAGCCCCGCTGGTGTGAAGTCACCGGTGGCAAACGCTCTGGTGGCATCTCTCCCTGCGAGGAGGCAGGTGGTGAGGCCCCCCCAGAGCCCTGCCAGCCGCCCCTGAGGCCCTGCCAGCCCCCCACTGCCCCGACCCCCTGACAAGGCCCTGACAACCCCCCCTGAGCCCCTGACAGGGCCCTGCCAGCCGCCCCCGAGCCCCTGACAACTCCCCCAGCCCCCACAGAGCCCCTGACAACCCCCCCCGAATCTCTGACAGGGCCCTGCCAGAGCCCCCCTGAGCCCCTGACAACCCCCACCAGCGCCCCCACCCCCCCCGAACCCCTGACAGGGCCCTGCCAGCCCCCACAGAGCCCCTGACACCCCCCCCCCCCGAATCTCCGACAGGGCCCTGCCAGCCGCCCCGAGCCTCTGCCAGGCCCAGGCCGCGGTAGCCCCCGCCCCGCCGGAGCTACCTGCGAGGCCGCTGTAGGCGCCGCCTGGGCCGTAGTGCCTGCGGCCGCGTTCCACGTCGAACACGCGGCCCAGCACGGCGAGGTAGAGCCCGGGTTCGCCCGCAGCGCCCCGGTACCGGGCCAGCTCGGCGACGCTCAGCAGGCGGCCGCGGGGCGGCGGCGGCAGCAGCCAGGCGCGGGGATCGAACCCGCGGCCCAGAAGGCAGGCGGCCCCCAGGCACAGCAGCGCAGCCGCCGCACCCCGCCACATGGGGCCGCACCACCCTGGCGGGCGCCTCGTGTGCCCGACCCCTTTCACGACACTTTCCTCGCCGCACGGCAGCGTGGCGGCGGCTGACGGCAGCGTGGCCGGTGCCGTGGGAAAGAGGCGTGACGAGCCTTCCCACGGCTCCGTTTTACGGCGGGTGTCGCGCAGCGCGGCCGCGCCGGCGGCTTTCCGGGGCGGGGCGGGGCGGGGCGAGCCGGGCCTTTGCGGCGCCGGGCGTCGCTTGGCGGCAGTGTGGCGCGGCCGCCGCCGGCTGCGGGCTGACAGGTGCGGCGGGCCGGGAAGTTGCTGACTAAGCCGGGCCGGGCGGAGCCGCGGGAAGGAGAAGCGGCTCTGCCGAGCGTCGGGTCGCAGCGTCGGCGCCTCCGGGGGGCCCATGGGGACGGCGGCGAGCCACAGCAGCGAGGAGGAGGAGGAGGGCGCCGAGGAGGGCATGGAGGGGGCGGCCGCGGCGCCTCAGTCCGGCGCCCCCTTCCCGCCCGGCGCCGCCGCCAGCCCGGCGCCTCCGCTGCCGCCGGCCGAGGTGCTGCTGGACCAGGCCCGGCTGCGGGAAGCCACGGCGCGGCTGCGGGAGGCGGCGCTGCCCGAGTCGCTGGTGTCGCGGCACCACAGCACGCTGGTGCGCTGGCTGGAGGAGCGCCTCAGCCGCGGCGACGAGGCCGTCAGCCTGGAGCAGTTCTGCGAGGTGCTGGAGAGCGTCTCCCGCCTGGCAGCCGGCTCCCGCGGCGAGAGCGAGGAGGTGAGGGGGCGGCCGGTGGGGCCAGGCCGCTGCCCGGCCCGGGGGGGGGCTGCGGGGGGCCGGTCCCCTCGCGGGACAAGGGGCGCCGGGGGGGGCTGCGCGGGGCCGGGGGACCGGGACAAGGGGCGCCGGGGGGGGCTGCGCGGGGCCGGGGGACCGGGACAAGGGGCGCCGGGGGGGGCTGCGCGGGGCCGGGGGACCGGGACAAGGGGCACCTGGGGGGGCTGCGCGGGGCCGGGGGACCGGGACAAGGGGCGCCGGGGGGGGGCTGCGCGGGGCCGGGGGACCGGGACAAGGGGCACCTGGGGGGGCTGCGCGGGACCGGGACAAGGGGCATCTGGGGGGGGCTGCGCGGGACCGGGACAAGGGGCATCTGGGGGGGGCTGCGCGGGGCCGGTCCCCCCGCGGGACGAGGGGCGCCCTCCCGAGGGAGCCCCCGGCCCAGGGGGGCAGCGCAGGGCCGGGGGACCGGGACAAGGGGCGTCCTCCCGGGGGAGCCGCCGGCCCGGGCAGGGCGGGGGGCGGTGGAACGCCCCGGGCTGCCGCTGGGGCAGGGCTCCCTCAGCCGGAGGGGCTCCCCCGGGGTCTCGCTGTGGGCGCGCAGCCGCCGGGCCCGTGACGCGGGGTCCCAGCAGCGAGGCCACCGAGGCGGCCGTGGGGAGCCCGGTCACCCCCTCCTGGGGGCCGGGGCGAGGCCAGGGCAGAGGGCTCTGCAGCCAGGTTCAGAAAGGGGCTGCTGCTACCGATAAAGGTGGCTGGCAACTTCCAGATCTTTTTTTAATATTTTTTTTCCATCGGTAATTTATACTTGGTTTTGTTGATCATGCTCAGCAGTCACTTCTAAATAAAAGGGTTATTTAACAACCATATTCTGCTGGTGTTACTGCCAGTGCAGCTGGTGGTAGCTCAGGTAGGAAGTTCTGTACCAGTAATTCCTCTGAGATACTTCTTAATGGCATCGCAAGTCAAAGTTTACCAGACTTGATTTTATTGTTGCTTTTCAAAATCGGCAGTGAGCTTGTCAAGTAGCTCGTTGGTATCCCATTACTTAGGTGAACAAGAGTTTTGGAAAACTTGTAAGCAAGTAGTGTAACACAGCTCCCCCTCCACAGACAGGTCTTTAGGTAAGGTTTTGGCAATAGAAGAGAGTGCAGTGCCCTTTCTGCTGTGGGAAGGCATGTGGAGAATTTAACATGTAGAACACTTAAGCTTTAGCTTTGCTCTCTAGCTAGCTAGCATTTAAAATGCAGTGGAAAACCCTGTTACGGGGAATTTCATGCTGGTTGAGAAAGTGGTTGTATCTGAATCTCTCACTGCATGCAGTTCCTGAGTCTCACCGGTGACTTCCTCCTGTCTTTGTATGGCTCCTGAGTAGTAGAATAACTTGGTAAAGTGTTAAACACTTTAACGGTAAAGTATTAAACACTTTAACGTCACACATAACGCTCTGCGAAATCAGTGCCCAGATATTAACAAGACTACTGGAAACTGTGAAGAGATTAATTTTGTTCTACAGATAGGTATGGTGATACCTGACTGTTTTAAGTAGCTTGCTAAAATGCTGCTTCCATTTCCAGTTCCTTTGAGAGGCACTAAAGAACACTTCGTTTGTAACGATGGTGAGAGTGGAATTAGTGCATCAGGGCTCTGTCTGTTAATACAAACAACTGAACTTCACAGGCTGCAGAAATATTTTGAGGATTGTCTGTATTGCGCATCCTCCTCTGCATGAAGAATGTAGTGGTTTTGGGTTTGGTTATTTATTTTTTTCTGCTCTCGGGAATGAGGAAAAAACTCGTCAGAGGATTTATCATGGTATGGATATGTGATCATATCCAGTCTGTCCTGCAAAGTTGGTATGTTGGGAGTTAGGGGAAAACCTTGATGTCATTGTTTTTGTAACTGGCACCAGCCCAGGGACTGTAGTATTTTAGGATGTGTTTTACACTGATGAGAAGTTAGTTTGTGGGTGGCAGGTCAGTAGGTTTCACTCTTTAGTGTTTATAGAATCCTGTCTGGCATAGACTAAGTGTTGATCTGCCCATTTTTCTATTATCAGTGTGGGGCTTGTGAACAAATACCTTGAATGCTTTATGGGCAAAATGAACCTCTTGTTTAAATGCAGAATCTTCTTTCTAGGTAAAGTGAACCTCTGAATCCTTTTTTTTATTTAGTAGTGCTTCAGAGCTGTCATGTAATGTGTCCGGCTTTTGCTTGAAACATTAACGCTGCAGCTCTGCCGAGGATGAAGGATGACATACAGAGTTTTCCTAAGTCACACTTCAGATGTTCTGTCATGCTGTCCAACTCCTGAGCTGTCTGTGAGATGAGGGGGTGATTTTTCCGTGTGCCATGTTTCCTAGCAATCGCCTTAGCCATCAATTTTCCCAGGAAGGATGTCTCTTTTACATTTCTTTATGTTCAGGGTTGAACTGAGTAGGAAGTGTGTGGACTTCATGCTTTTATTTAGGAGCACAATGCAGCTGGATTGTGGTAAAGCTGCTACTGCATTTGTATCATGTCTCAGTTGTGAACACAACTCAAAAGCTTGGACACAGGTTTGCATACTGATTTTTTTCTTTCTTTTTTTTTCTTATATCCCCATTGTACAGAGCAGCTTGTCTGAGCAGTGGGACTTGTGTATGCTTTGTGTCAGTTAGAGTTTGTTATACTGAACAGTCAAAAAATAATTGTAGAGTTCTAGTGTTGGCGCAGTCTCCTGAGATCATAGGAAGAGTTTAAAAATAAAATAGCAAAATACTGCATTAAGATACAAAGAAAAGCACATATGTCATAATCTCTCCCTACATGAAAGTATAAAAATTTCGTTTAAAGTAGATATTGGCAGATCCAGCCTTGTCATCTTCTTTGGTGTTTGTTTTCACTAGTAACATCACCAAACTTGCTCACTTGTTTACCTCGTGTTTTAGTAATTGCACAGTTTGACTTTAAATACAAGGAGAAAAAGTCATAATTAGGAAAAATTGCTTCCCATGAAGTGTTGTCAAGCACTGGAACAGGCTGCCCGGGGAAGTGGTTGAGTCACCATCCCGGGAGGTATCTAAAAGACGTCTGGATGCGGTGCTTAGGGATATGGGTTAGCGGTGGACTCGGCAGTCCTGGCTTAACGGTTGGCTCGATGATCTGAAAGGTCTTTTCCAACCTGAACAGTTTCTGTGATTCTATCATAATGGCAGGAATGGTGTGGTGCAAAACTGTATGTCGAATTGTTTTGGCAACCGGGTTAACGTTTGTTAAAGTTAATTCCCACTGTGGTGTTGTCCTCCAGCAAAAGCCTTAGTTTTTTGCTTCAGCACCTACCTGATGCCCAGCCTCAGCCGTCTGTACTGGCTGAGGTCCTTTCTGGGTGCCCAGCACCGTTCGCCTTTGCTACCAAGAATAATTTTTTTAAAAGGTGATCATTGTTAGCGTGTGTTCAGCTGTATGTTTAACAGGAGTTTATAGAACTGCTAAGCTAAAATTCAGCTCTGTGCCGCAGAAGTGCTGCTGGAGCTGCAGTCAGCTAAAATACAGCATTTTGATTCGGTTGCCTTCCAAGGACTTTGCTCTCATTTAAGTGGTGTAATTATGTCATGGTTAATTGGCAGGTTATTTCGATCTAATCATTTCAGATTATTTCTCTCTAGGATAGTACTTTTAATGGTGCATCAAGTTCGATAATCGGGTAGCAAACCAAGAGATTCAAGCGTAAGCTTCCTCCCAAACAGCCGTGATTTGACTCTGTCAGACGCTTGTGATCTGTTCTTAGAGGCCAAGTTGACTTGGCTATGTGGCTGAACCTGAAATACCAAGTTCAGGGCTGGGAAGTCTTGCTTGTAAAGAAATATATTTTGTAAGTGCATTCCCAATTTAGGGGGGAAAAAAAAAAGGTGCTCGTGAAATACAACATTTCTTTTTGGGGTATGGTCAGGGTTTGGGTTTGGTTTTTTTTTGTTTTTGTTTTTTCAATTAAACAGAAGCTTGATTCAAAATTAAATATGAATGTGAAAATATAGCTAGGTGTTCTTTTTAATAGTAGTGTGTCACTGGATCGTGAGTTCTGTGACGTGGCTAGTTAAAAAAAATTACCTTTACGAGCTTGGTTCTGTTGGATAGGTTTAGCTGAATAAAAGTATCTTGTACTTTTGTTAGTACAAAGATGTGAAATGCATAGCTGTGTGAGTGACTCTTTATACGTGCTCAACACAACTTTTTATATTAAATATTTATGTTAAGGTCAGAGTTAATAAAGTTGGCAATTATTCCCTTCCATAAGGGGGAGGGGGAAGTCTTGTCTAACCCCATTGTTTTCACACATACTTTGAAAAACTGTGTTAAACTGGTGTTTTGTGTAGGAGGACAGTGTATGGAAGGAAATACACATTTTAAAAAATCTGGTTCTACAGACACTTCCGTAAGTAAAGGAAGTAGTTAAAACCTGAAAGAATATGAGAGGGTGCAGTGTGAGATAGATGCAGCAGTAATGCGTAATGGATGGTGGTATGGCTTTTAGAACTACTCTACCCTTTAATGGAAAAGCTTTTTAGTGTTCTTTTGTGAGCACCTTCTTCGTAGTTCCAGCTGCCGGTGGATGGATACTGCTGATTCACTGGTATAGATGATGTGCTGGCTCCACCTAAACGTAACTATGGTTGACTTCTATAGGAAGGCAGTGCAAATGCCTTAAAACCTGCTAAAGACTGCAGATTTCCAGCCAGGCTGTTTCCTGTTGTTACAAATTCAGTACTACGGAAAACAGATTCTTCTGATTTTTATTTAATGCTGTTATGTTTACTGCTGTAGTTTCTGTGAAATACCTTGAATTTCTGCTTGAAATAATTTTCTTTTTTTTTTTTTTGCTTCTTTTCAGGCTTTTGCACAATTTGATGCTGAAGGAGATGGCACCGTAGATGTGGAGAACATGCTGGAGGCTCTCAAGAATTCTAGTGGAGCTAATCTTCAAGGGGAGCTTAGCCATGTGATCAGGCAACTGCAAGCTTGTTCACTAGTTCCAGGTATGAGAACAGTGACAAAACAAATGGTTTCCCAAGTCTTGCCTTTTTTTATAAGGGGTGCTGCTTCAATAAATTGTGTTAATAGTGTTGCTTGTCCTGATCTTATCAAAACCATACTTCGGGTTGTTCTTGTTTCTCTAGTATCAAACAAGTGAAGTTGCTGTAAATGAAAAATTTCCCATAATTACATCCAGCTCACTAACTTTCATAAAAACCCAATATTTTCTTCTCTGTGTGAGCAGCTGTGGAGCTGCTTATCCTTGTTTGGTTTAGCTTATGGTCAGAAAACAGTTCCTTGCAAAATTTTGCTGAGTGCCTAGCTAATGCGATCTTGTACTCAGTAACTGGAGGAATAAATCCTTCATTGAGTCTATTTCAGGTGAAGAGTCATATTCTTTTTTATTATATTGTTATTTAGCATTTGAAATCCTGCTAAAACATAATTCATGTTTTATAGCATACTGTTTGGAAAGTGTCAGTTTCCAGAATTTGATTTCTGGGATAAGTATCGGTTACTGAGTTTCCTTCCAAGCTTTTGATGCTAAGTGGCTAAAGGGGATTTGCCTCAGAGGATTAAATGAGAAGTGCTAGAATTGGCTAGAGATAAGTCAGAGGAGAGTACTTACGGAGTACTGTTCTATGCATCTAAATGCACTGTGATTCAGAGTACCGCTGTCAAGGAGCTGAAATTTCTTATGAAGTTCATGGAAAGCATTAGGCATCTCTTTGGGAATAATCCATAATGCCAAATGCTTAGTGTAGCTCAGCGTGAGTGATGTGAGTACATCAGCTCATTAGCCAAGCAGCAACTGTTTCACTTTGAACTTCTGGGACAGCAAAATAAGCACAAGAAGTAAGATTATTTTTTTTTATTGTAAATTGTTTTGAACCCCTTCAGGCATTTCTGGTTACTGGCAAAAATACTTGCCTGCACCTTTCACAGTTCTGTTGCAAAGTTTGAGCTACTTTATATGGTGGAATGTAGTTCTCATGTAGGTTCCCGTGCTTAACTGGGATTTATCTAGTCATACGTTACAGAGGGGACAAATGATGACTTGGTCAAGTCAGGTGTTGCAACGAAGATAGAAATAATGTCTCTTTCTAGGTTTTATTGATATATTTTCTGAATCGAAAGAGCGTCTCGGTCTTCATGCTTCAATGATACTGAGATTTTTGCACCGGAATCGGATTTCTAGTACTGCCATCCCTTACCCAGTGTTGGAGTACTTCAACAATATCTGTACTATGCGGTCTTCTGTATTGAAGGATTCTTTAGATCGGCTTCTCCTAAAAGAGAAAGGTATGTAGTATCTTTCTCTTTTTTTTTCAAGATGGTAATGTAACCATAGCTTGAAGAAGCGATTACAGATAAAAGAAAAAGCTTTCTTTACTGTTTAATCTTTAACAGGCATGGCTTTTTATGAAGTTGATCTACATGCTTCTGTGGGTTTTGTGTTGGTTTTTGAGGCACATAAATTATTTTCCTAACTACCTAGCAATCAGAGTAACACACTGGGATGTCTTTCACCTTTCTCCTGACCTGTTTCAGAATGATGAGTACTAACTTGCTATAGCCTTTATTCAGTCAATATCTCTACTAGTTGCTAGAACTTTAGTTCCCATGCGAAGATGAATGTTTTCTGAAGTTGACTGTTCAGTATTAAAAAAGAATTTGCTGGTTAGGGGTAGAGGTAGCGAATCTTACTGTATTTCAGATGGGACTGGCCTGGTGGTCTCCCTAGAGGGATGACTCCTTTTCCTCACAGCTTGACTTGATATTTTCAGTTATCTGCACTTCTATTGAAATAGATCAAGTTGCTTGGGGAGACAATATGCTTTGTCCCTTCCCTGGAACAGCTGAATTGACGTGTTCTCCATTGTATTACTTTTTCCTCTCATCTATTTGTATTTTGGCATAATAATGATAAAACACTGGTGAGGCCAGTAATGAAAGGAGGAGATAAAGGCTATTGAACTCCAGGCAAAGTAGGTACTTTAATACTGCAAGTGGCAGGTTGAGATGATTTCATTTCAGGTGAAATGCAACTTCGCTGTCTTCTAGTTTCTGTCAGAAACAGTTCTCCAGGAACCGTGTTCTGTGCCAACAAGTTATTCTATATGAGATAGTTATTATAAAGGTATAACAATATTCAAAACAAGCAAAGGAAGAGTGCTGATGAGGGGTTTCTTTGCAGAATACCCCAGTGACTTGAATGGTGATCAGGAGTCGGACAAGCTGAAGTCTGTCACAAAGTGCTATACTCACATAGAAACCTCATCCAATTCTGCTGATATTGACAAGATGACAAATGGCGAAACTACATCTTTCTGGCAGTCGGATGGGAGTGCTCGCTCGCATTGGATCCGGTGAGTGATGTGGCAATGTACAGCTGAGTTTTGGGGGTGTTAGCCCTTAAGTCTACAGCCAGTGGGGTATTGTGGTGGTTTGGCCCTGGCCGGAGGCCGGGTGCCCACCAAAGCCGCTCTGTCTGTCTCCTCAGCCAGGCAGGGGAGAGAAAATATAACGAAAGTGGGTCAAGATAAGGATGGGGAGATTGCTCGGCAATTACCCTCACGGGCAAAACAGACTTGACTTGGGGAAATTAGTTTAATTTATTACTATTCAAATCAGAGTAGGAAGTTGAGAAATAAGCCCAAATCTTAAAAACACCTTCTCCCCACCCCTCCCTTTTTCCTGGGCTCAATTTCACTCCTGATGTCTCTACCTGCTCCCCACCAGCAGCACAGAGGGACGGGGAATGGGAATGGGGGTTACAGTCAGTTCATCACATGCTGTCTCTTCTGCTCCTTCCTCCTCACACTCTTCCTCTGCTCCAGCGTGGGTCCCTCCCATGGGTGCAGCGTCCCAGGCCCAGCTGGCCCCAGGGCGTCCCCACGGGGTCCCCAGCCCGGGCTCCTCTCCCCATGTGCCACGGGCCCTGCCAGGGGCTGCCTCAGCGCCGCTGCCCATGGGGCACCCCCTGCCCCGGCGTGGGGCCCTCCCCGGGCTGCGGGGGGGGTCTGCTCCCCTGGGGGCT
Organism: Falco peregrinus; assembly: GCF_023634155.1. Lineage (NCBI taxonomy): Eukaryota > Metazoa > Chordata > Aves > Falconiformes > Falconidae > Falco > Falco peregrinus. Next base: position 104,506,195 of record NC_073722.1, read on the forward strand.
CCATGGGCCGGGGGCTCCCCACAGGCTGGGGGGAATGTCTGCTCCAGGGTCTGGAGCCCCTCCGGCTCTGGCCTGGGGGCTGCGGGGCTGCTGCTCTCCCATCTCGCTCCTCTCTGGCTGCAGTTGCACAGGTTTTTCCCCCCTTCTTAAATCTCTTACCCTGAGGCGCTGCCACCATCGCTGCTGGGCTCGGCCTTGGCCGGCTGGCATCGGCTCTGTTGGGCATGAGCTCCTCACAGAAGCCACCCCTGTAGCCCCCTGGCTACCAAAACCTTGTAATGCCAACCCATTACAGGTAACTGAAAAAAAATTGTGCAATTAATGACCGACAGATGAATATAGTTGACTTCTGCATAAATTTTAAAGGCCTGACCACCAAGTAAAAGTATTCACTGGTAAAATGCATACATCTTCCATGCTGGCACGTACCTTTGCTTTGTAGCTAAGCTTTCCAAACTGCATTACAGATGCAGTAGTTATTGCTTGAGGTGCTTTGCCACTGTCTAGAAAGTTACGTGAAACTCCATGAAATGTGTTTTTTCGGTAGTAGATCTAAGTGTGTATACTTTAATTTTTTATTTTTTTTTAAAGTCTCATGTTGGTCATTATTGACACTACATTTTTATTCCCGGGGAATGAATTCTTAGTTGAAAAGCTGAACAACCAAATTCTACAGTCTCATTATCAGAGGTGACTGTCATTTAAGTCAATTACAAGTTTTCTAACTTGTCCACCGTGATATGGGGCTGGTAGTGCCTGTGAAGCTCTAGTTAGTGGCCAGCGGATTTATTTGTGTCTATAGAAGTGGATACAGAGTGAAGCTTAGCTAAAATGAAATATTGACTTATGTTCTCTTTGCTTTGCAGTTTAAAGATGAAGCCAGATGTTGTTTTGAGACATCTGTCCATTGCAGTGGCAGCTAATGACCAGAGTTACATGCCACAGCAAGTTACAGTGGCAGTGGGAAGGAATGCCAGCAGTCTTCAGGAGGTCCGAGATGTTCACATTCCAAGCAATATCACTGGCTACGTAACACTGTTGGAAAACGCTAACATTAGTCAGATGTGTGAGTCAATAAAGATACCATTGGTATACTGTTCTGGTGCTTTTTTGAAGGTGAAAGGTTGGGTAGATCATAGATCGATGTGTTGAAATGTCAGTTATTAGAACAAACTTTTGACCTGGTCCTTGGGTTAGAGAAATTGTTTTAACTGTAGTTTAATTTCTAGCCTGTAAGATATTTTCTGAGTCTTTCTCATGGCATCTGTCTGGAACTTGGGCTAAGGGTTGAAGAGCCAGGATGACTAAATAGGCAGTTTTAGCCTCTCAGTTTGAAGACACTGGGCAATTTTAAAATATCTTTGCTTGCACAGTGAAAGCGTATGTTGGATGATGGCATCTGGCAAAAAAATCTGCTTCTGAGCAAGTATTTCTTTTTTTTTTCTTCAGTAGCAAAGCTCTGAAGCTGGTCAGATGCTTTTTGTAAAAGCAGGTTTTATGCTAAGGGTTTTTAAGTAGTGTTATTTTTAAGGCTGGTAGATCTGTGGGTGCTATATTGGAATCAAACAGAGGAAAGCTGCTTCTTCCTAAGATGGCTTCTGCAGCTTTGGAAATTTTGTCCCTTCTTTCCAAAGAGGTGCTTTTCACTAAGATGAACTCTCACTGCCACAGAAGTGGGCAGCAAGGATGTTGTTCCTCAGAAGTAACTAGGACAACGTTATCTATGCAAAATGGTCAAGAACTTACGTGAAAATTTTTATCTAACTCAAAACTTTATTTTTAGGCTTTGTTCTTTTTCTCTATCTTCTCCGCTGCCATTCTCAAGACACTTCCTATGTATGTAGGTGGAACGGTACTGGATAATCTATAATCTATTTTCCACTTTAAGGGTCTTTTTACTACTTTTCCCCTAATTTCTAGCCATACAGTATGTAAAGGATCTCATAGGCCATTCAAAGGCTGAATCTTCCAAATCATAAGCACGGTGAAGAAACACATATGCATAGTTGTCTGTATGTGGGAGTACTGTTACATATCTGCTGCTATTTTTCTAGGAGGCTTTGCAGCAATTATTGCTTTGAATATCTGGATTCTTCTAGATCTAATCCAGCAGAAGAAATTGAAAAAAAATGTTTTGTGTTTTGACAGATGTACAGATAAACATCAAGCGTTGCCTTAGTGATGGATGTGACACAAGAATCCATGGACTCAGGGCCTTTGGTTATCAAAGGGTTAAGAAGGTGGGCGTCTCTGTGTGCGATGCTTCGGCTATCTGGTACTGGTCTTTGCTGACCTCTCTGGTAACAGCTTCCATGGAAACAAATCCAGCATTCGTTCACACTATTTTACAAAATACTCAGTAAGTACCAAACTTAGATGGTTTGTGACTTTTTAAAAAATTATTTTTAAAAATACTTCCAGCTTTAGTAAACTAATCTACTTTGTGTAACTGGCTTCCACTCCCTTCATCACGGTGTTTGAACATAATTTCAGCTATTGTGGTATTTCTCTTTTATCCATTTGCACACACTAGAACAAGTCAAATTCTCCTACCTGTTGTCTAATCTAGTTGTTAAGTCATGACTGAACACTGACAGATAGGGTTTTTTACCTATCCTCTGACTTGTAATAATTCTGAAAAGCCTAAAATTAATTAAATTTTATTGTTAATTTTTTTGATTATAAATATTGAACACCTTCCGCGTACCACTGGAGCTAAATTGAGCTTAATTTTTAGCAAATGTTTGCTTCTGTAATGCCATGCCTTATGCAGGGATATAGTCAGGAATATGCAGGATCTCTGTGCAGATGTTTGCTCGTGGTGGTTGGCCACTTTCTGCGTTACTGTTTCCTTGTTTGACTGCCAAATGCTTCTACTCAATGACTTGAAGGATTGGAATCCTAATAAAACCATTACACACCCACATCAACTTTTATAGAGCTTAGCGTGATGCCACCATGCTTAAGAGCATGGCTATCGCCAGGTTAATGAGTACTGTAGGCTAAAGTCCATTAAGCCTATCTTTTAATTTGTGTCATCTATGAATCTTCTTTAAAGTTTAGATAACTTTATACATGCTTATGTCGGCAAGCTTTACTAAAACCGAAGGGCTTCAGATTTGCCACACTTGAGATATTTTTTTAGAAATACAATGTAAATACTGAGCTAATAAAGCTAAGTAAGTTATAATGGCGAAATCTTGACCGAAAAATATGCTTTCAGGAAGTACAAATTCAGTGTTTGGAATTATAAAGCAAACCCCCAAACTTCAGTGTTGCATAGAATGACTTTGAAACTGCTTAGGAATTCCTGTTTTCAGGGGTTCTTGCGTTACCTTTGGAAATCAAACAAAAATTCTGATCTGAGCTAACCAGTTTCTCTTAGTTCCTGTAATTGTTCTGAAAGAATTTAAAAGGATTTTTCCCTTTATTAACAGGCTGTTGCTCAATTCTAAAACTATTTAAAGTAAAGCAGTACTTGGGCGCTAAGCTATTTCTAATGCTGTCACGGATTTAATTCAAACCCCTTTGATTTATTTGTCTCATTAAATCTGAGATATGAGGCTACATTCAAGATTACCTGGCAGTCGTTGAACTTGCCCTGCCCAGAATGCAATACTAGTTTTACCTTTGGAAGAGATTCTCTGCGTATATAAATCTTCTGCCCTCAGAAACTATTTATAGAGACCTTTTTGCAAAAAACCATGGTGATTCAAATGTCTAATTTTAAAAGGCTGTTTTCTCCAATTCTCTCTGGTGTCTGATGTTACATTCCCTCCTTTCTACTAGGAAAGCACTGCAACACATGCCACCTCTATCTCTAACGCCAGGGTCTACAGATTTTTCAAGCTTCTTATCTCCAAATGTTTTGGAAGAAGTAGATAGCTTCCTTATAAGAATAACAAGGTGAGTTTGTGTTGATGTATTTTGATGGAGTGGAAGATGGTTTTGAGGAATTTTTATAGCAAATGTATCTCATTTTTACACACCTGCTATTTTTTTAGTATCTTGAAAAATTCAAAGACATTAAGAAACAGGCACCTCTAGATTTTTTCCATGTGAATGTTATTTTTGTTTAAAAACAGAATGTCTTTGGAGTTTCTTTTCATTCTGTTGTTTTTTTTCCCTCCCCAGTTGTTGTACTACTCCAGAGGTTGAACTTACGCTCCTGGCCTTTGCCTTAGCCAGGGGGAGTGTCGCTAAAGTGATAAGTTCTCTTTGTACAATCACTGATCATCTGGACACTCCGTACAAGGCTTCATCGCTTATCGCTTCCATGGCAACAGTCAGACAGAACCTTCTTTATAAATATGGTAAATGAATAATTGTTGGAGCCTTTACTGTATGTACTTAAAACAATATGCAGCTTTGAGTTGTACTTGTTACTCTTTGAGGGGTTAAAACTGTACAAGACTTCTAAATTATCATCTGTTAACCAAGAAGCTGAACTGTCTTAAAAGTTATTGATTAGATCAGCTTTCTTTGATCTAAGAATTGAACCAGGTAGCATTCTCTTGAGGGAGAAAACCTGAACTTTGTAGATAGTGGCTGTATCAAGGTGGTGATAGTGTTTGTGTTGTGTAGAAAGCAAATGGCATCAAGTGTTTTCATTCTTCCAATAACACACTTTTTTGTATGTTTAGCCTCAGTCAGGGATCTCTCTTGCAGACATGCATAAATTGAAGAAGTGTTCTAAACATAATGTCATTAGCGTCTATTTACAGTGCTTTTATTTTCACTTTTATAAACTAATCTGAATGTGTCATTAAGTGTAGAGCTGTGCATGGTCTCGCAAAAGGTGGTCAACTTTTGCTGTAATGACTGTACTTCTTTGATAAATCTGTGTTTTCTCAGATGTCAGCTTCTGAGATTATCGTTACTCTCTCAGGAAGATTTTTTTGCTTTGCTTTTATTTTATAATTATAATATCAGTATTTACTTTCAATAGGTTTGAAAATTGTTTAGTTTTTCCCGGAGTAGCCACTGCCTTTTTTGCAAGACAAGAGTGATATTTCACATATTGTGAATTCTGAAGTCTGCAAACAGTTGAAGGAACATTAGTTGTCATGATTTTCATTGTCCTTCTGCCCATATCTAAAACTTGAGCTATTTTAGGTCAATGTATCTTGTACACTCCAGCTTCTTCACACTTTTTTTTTGTGTGTCTGACAATGGTAAAAATCTCAGTATTGTAATTTTTTCCATTCATTTTCTCTACGAAGAACTTTAGAAAGCATTTTCCCCAGTGTTTTTTATGAACTTGATAAACCCTTGCATTTTCTTACTTAGGAAAACCTTTGCGACTAACACTGCAAGCATGTGATGTAAAGGGAAAAGAAGATAAATCAGGGCCTGAAAACCTCCTTGTAGAGCCATGGACTGGGGATGGTAAGAGCCTGGACTTAAAATCCAGCATATTCAGCTACACAAAGGCTATTAATAAGGCTGTGGTGCTGTTCCACTTATAGTTAAATATACTTGGTGCTACTCGATAGTTTTATGATATGGAAGATCTGTAATTAAAAATAAAAAAAAAGGGCAAAAAAACAAACACCTCCCCACCCCCAAAAATACAAACGAAACCAAACCCAAAAAACCAAAACAATGTGGAAATTCTGTTTTACAACAAGGTGGATTTCTCAGGAGCCAGCTTATTGTTAAAACAAAACAAAAAGATTGGATTTTGGGGAGAATTATTGATATTTTATGTGGAAGTCAACAATGAGCTGTCACAAAGAAAATTATACTAGAGGACATTTTGTGGCTTGAACTCCTGAATAATTCACTGTTTGTTTCCCAAATATTGATGGAGAGATATGGTAGAAATCATTGAAATTTTCGCTGACTATACGTAACTATTAATTCTTCTTTAAAGCCTGTCTTTGTTAATGCAATGCTTTTATGTACTAGATAAAATCTAAACAGTTTTGTTTTTCTTGACCTCCTTTTTAAGTGAAATGCTGCCTAATCTTTTTTTTTTTTTTTTTAAATTGTGTATTGTCTTGTGCAGTGCTACTGGTAAATGAAAGCTATTGTGACAGAAAATCAGGCACATTCTAAATGCTCATTTTACCCCTCTGTTTGCTTTGTGTTTGGTTGGTTGGTTGGGTTTTTTTTAAAAAAAATATTTGTGGATTGTCTTACGCTGTTTTGTGGATCACAGTTTGGGGAAAGGTGAGCTGTATCAGTGAATACAGCTACAAGCCCAAGTAACATTTGGGAGTTACTAATAACCTTTAATGGGGAAACACTCTTGAAACTGCTGCAGGTATTGCAGTCCTAGGAGAGACACGGTCTGGAGAGATCGTGTATGCTCTTGTGGGAGCATGTACTGACATAATACAGTCGTCTTACTTGTCTCTTTTTTATTTGGAAGCATTTACTAAGGAGCATTTCACTAGAAAAGCATTGTGGTTTTGTTTTCCCCCCTTTAGTCCACAATCTTCATATTCTCTTTCAAACAGCTTGCACTAGCACTCCTTCCAACCTCATCTATCCCTCCGCTGCTTTAGGTTTTCTTACTGAAACTGGGAAAACCAGGGCAAGTATCATTCTTTCTACTGGAACTGAATCTTCATTTCAAGTGACACAGATAAGGATAAAGGTATGTGGTTCCTGTATCCTTTTGAAGTAGAAGGCTTGCTTTTTTCCCTGGTGGTAGAGTTGAATTAGAATATTTTTTTGTATGAACTGGAATTTTCAATTCATCATGAAATAGCGTTATTTTAGGGATTTACTTTGGTATAAGTCACAGGGAACTTAAGGAAAGGGAGGTCATCAATTGTTTAAGGGGCCATAGGCACGTGGTAAAGACGCTTATTTTATATTGCTGTTGTCTGTATCTTGCGATATACTCAAGCCAGTGACTCTTATGTGTATGGCTTCTCTCTGAAGAGTATGGATTTACAGGTAAGACCTTATAAATAATTTTCCAACTGTGTATAGCAGGTTTCAAGATAGCAAGTAAGTTAGATTAAATGTAGGTCTTTCAAATTCATTTTTAGAGACACCAGTGTACTTTGCACATTTGGTGTGACTTTTACCTGGTTTAAAAAGCAAGATCTTTTAAAAGTGATTAACTTTTAAAAGTGATTAACTCTCATGGCCAGGGCAAAACTTCAGTGAGATTTCTGATTCCTGGAACAAGGATGCATATTTCAATGTCAAAGAGACTTAAAGGTGGATGGATTTCTGGCAAGTAAATTCTAACGAGCTGGACAGGTAGCTAAGCTGTTTTGCAGTGTAGTGATACCAGGATACATAACTTTAGTTTTGTTTGTGTTGAAAAAAAGCATACAAAATTTAAATGAGAATTAATATATGGAACTCTGGTTAATGTTGGGGTGCTAGCAGGGTGATAAATGCAACAAATATTAACCATTCACACGATCCTGGTTCAGTGGGTTACAAAAGTACGGTCAATATTTAGTTCCTCTCCATAACTTTTTTGTTATGGGAAATATAAAATATAAAAGCAATACATTTTTATTGTCAATTTTTTCATAATATTGCAACTGAATCTCTACTCCTAGGTCCGAAGAGGTGCCATTGGGGCCCAGTGTGGGCTGGTGTTTGCTTATAATAGTGCTTCGGAAAAGTTCCATGCAGAGGAACACTTCAAAAGATTTGAAAGCTATGACAAATGGAAGCTGCGGGAATTCAAAAAATTTTTAAAAAACAGGTATAGGCGGACATTTTGTAACGAATACCTGGAAGATAAATGTTAATTAGGTCTTTTTGCAATGCCACTTGAACTGTTGAGAATTGTTCCAAATGACTTAAAAATTAGGCGTCATTTAATCATTACTTGTTTAATTTTAATGAGCCTCAATTTGATGTGTTTGAGGAAATACATCATGGCTAGTTTTCAACCTCTTGATTTAAAAACCTGTTTAATAAGGGATATAACAAAACAAACTTTCTGCTTGAGGTGCAGATCACTGGTAAACAGAAACATTTTATGGGAAGATCATAGGTTAATTAGCTTTTATTACTTTCTCAGAACTGTTTCTTGGGAGTGAAGGGAAGTTAGGGACAGTGACTAAAAGGATTTTCTTACTTTGCATGTGATAGTTCGGGTATGTGAAAGTTTCTGTTGTCTCTCATCCTAACTTTGTAGCTGTAACATGCTAAAAATATTTTGGTAGAATATCAACGGCCTTGCAGTTTGTTTAAACTTCTTCTTCACAAAGTTTGTGGTATACTTTGATACATAGAAGCAGTTCTTCGCATGAAGATCTTGGAGATGATGACCCTATTGGCTGGTTTGAAGTGGAGGAAGAATGGGATGAAGTTGATGTCAAAATGCAGCAATGCAGAATCTCCCAAGTAAGAAACTGAAAACCCGTTGGTGCAGTCACAGTGAGCAAAAAAACCCCATAAAATAAAGTTGATCTCTGTGCTTTGTTGTAATGCCAGTTGAAATGAGTCTAACTCTTTTGTGCAAGGAGAATTCTTCTGGGTAGAGGTAAAAATCAATGGGCTTCTAGTTAAACGAATGATTCAGCTTCTGTCCTTTAGGTTTTATTCTTTCTTTATGTATACACAGAGAGCTGTAGTTAAATGGTGCTTCAGGATCAAATTTAATGCAAAATTACGTGATAACGCACAGACTGCTAGTTTCATCATGAGGAAATATTTCTAAAAACAAAGACATGATTGTTCCTTTATTCTAAGATCTAGACAACTACCGCCAGTTTCTTCAACCTTTGTTTTAAGGGACAATTGCTAAGCAGTTCCATCAGTTAGGTTGATTTCCTTAAGGAATATGGGGCTTTTCTGTTTCAAGAGTGGCAGAATATGGGGTTTGACAGGGAGTGCCTAAATAGAAAACTTTGCTTTTTGCATCCTGCATTTCTCTTGATTCTGGAATCGGCTGTTGTGCAGTTCCTCAGTCCTTTTTCATACTGTGGAAATCAGCAGAAGTGGTGGTACAGTTACAAGTCAACTGGATATTTTTCTAAAACTGTGACTGCTTGCTAAGCCACTCTGCTGGTGTCTGTGTAACCCTTAGTCCCTGAGACTTAACGAGCGTGCAGAGTTACTGAGTACATTTGGATGGCAGAACTTGCTGTTCCCTTCAGGTTTGCATTCTGTACCTTACTGTGGATAGATTGCATAAAAGAATGTTTTAAATACTACATATTGATCCTCTGCTTGCTTTTTAATGTGGCTAATAATTATTTTACCTGCGAAAATGCTGTAGCTATAGAGCCAAGGAGCAGAGTATGTAGAACAAATGGAACTGATAATGACTTAACTAACTTTGCAGGTGTTTGTAGAGGTCACAGAACCATCTCTGTAACTTTTGCAAGGGAGGAGAGTTCAAGCTTAGCCTGAATCTCAGGCTCAGTATTTTAAACTTCTGGAGGTGATTTCCAGGGAATAAGGCTTGACCTCCCAGCCCTACCTGCAGTCTCCTCGCATATGTGTGTTCACGTCTTTTAAAAGCCAGATTGGGTTTTAAAAACTAGTACTAATCTTGTGCTGTGTTTCTGCCTTTCTAGTACTTGATGATAAAGTTCTTGTGCACAAGACAAGATACAGCAGAACGGCTGGGGGTTCAAGGCCTGCATGTTCTTGGGTACCTTCGGCCGATGCGAGACGAGCCCAATAGGAGCATGAACTGCTTGCAGTGCAGGAGAACTGATGACGATACAGTTTGTGGCACAACTCTTCTCCTGAAGACGCTTCATTTTGTCCAGCAGCTGGCACAGGACCTGGTATTCTTACTACTTAGTTCTTTTTAAGCATGTTATTTCCCATGCTAAAAGTAATAACGCTATGCTAATGGTAGTTGTGAATGGATAAAGAGAAGTCTTGGGAATCGGTACTAGCAACCATTAAGACTGTGCTATGAGGGGAAAAAAAAAATTCTGAAAAATAGCATTCTGTGTATATTTAGTGAAGTTGACTAGGACTATTTGGTCCAGAAGAGAGGTAAGAACCATTTTTCAGCATCATGTTACAATGCTGGGTGAAATAGATGCAACAGGAGGATGCTCTACTGTCTATTAGATAGTGTAGCTATTTCTGAAGGAAGCATCTGGAAAAATGCATAGAGAAAGAGCTAGGAAGGTTGCACAGATTAAAACATGTTCTCTTTTTATCTGAAATAATTCTGCAAATACCTAGGGTGAGATGTGTACGACTAAGAGATGTTGCTGGTATGTGCTGATATGTCTCAGCATAATGTACCCGGCTTCTGGGGATACATGTCAAAATCATGTTTTGTTCCTGCAGTGCATGCATCTGCCTTTTCAACTTCAATTCTGAGCTATGGGCAGTCTTGTTTTGGTTATTATTTTCAGTCGAATTAGATGAAGATGCAGAGGTTGTGGGTGGAGGTGGAGGACAGGGGTGGGGGACTAGACAGTCTAGAAAGAGGACAGTGAGTCCTTTTTAGTAGCTCTGTGAAGGGGAAGGTTTCAGCATGAACAGTCACGTTTAGACACTGGAATATGCATGAAAGACCTTACACTGGAATTCATGTTAGCTGCAAATTTATAGGAAACCAGGCTCCTTTAGGCCCAGTGCCCAGGGATTTACTTTTTATAAATGTGTTCTGTATAGACTTAATTTTCCAATCTTGCATTTTCTTTGCCTTTTTAAGGTCCAACAGAAGGAGAGTGGATTAAAATACAAGTCATTTTTAGATTTCACAGGCCTTGATTTGCAGCTGTTCTGGAATTTTTACAATAAACTTCACCAAAAGTAAGTCACTTTACTGTGCGGTGAAGAACTAATCTGTGTGTGTATGTATAAATAAAGTATGCTTAGTTTAGTTGCAGCAGTTTCTTCTTCCTAAACGACATCATTTACATAAATAACATTTTCCTGTTGCTGCCATATGGGTTTTTAACTCTGATGTTATGTAGAAGCTTGAGATGCAGATTAATTTAGCCGGTAGCTACAGGGGTTTTTTTGGCTATCTGTTCTCTACTCAGTGGTTTTTATCCATCTGAGATGGTGACTTTCATAACATTATCTATTTGGTGCAAAAGAGCTTCTGTTCTAGTTACTGCTTCTGTTTGTTTTATGCTTTCTTGCAGCCCGAGGGAAGAATGTATCTTTGCTCAAACACTGCTACTGCAGCTTCTCCAGAGCTGCTTCTCTGTACTTGCTGGAGACGGTAAAACTGCTAAACCTCAAGAAAATTCTCAGAGCAAAACATCTGGTCACACAGAAGCTGCAGAAGAGCTTTATAGACATTTGTGTGAAGGTAATTTACATTAACTGTTTTGTCTGTTCTGGCTTACAAGTGTGTTAAAACAGTTACAATTTGGGAAAAGATATTTATTCCTAGAGGCCAAGTGTTCCTTTGCTGCTTCAGGTCAGTGTATGCTCATTAGTCTATCCCAGTGAAACTTCCTTTTTAACCCTATGAAATGGTTTTATAGATTTCTGACAACGTATGGTCTGGAAGCAGCTGCAATAGAAAACTTCTTTCAAACATGGCGCCTGCTTGAACTAGCAGAGAATGTGATCCTTTAACTATAATGTTACTGGGGTTCGTTTATTTCATATAAATATAAATGATCTTGAAAGGAGCCTGTAAGGTTTATAGAAGCACAGGGAAGATTCTGGAGCCGGTGGAGGATGGAAATTGCACATTAGATTCATTGGAAGTAGGATGACACCTTTCTTATTCAAGTGTAATTTTTTTGTTTATGAACTAACACACTCTTGAAAAACGAGCTAGAGATAAAACAGTTTATATAGAACCTGTCACATCTCGAGAACCTTATGAGCTTTGATAGTTGTCAAGTCTTAATGTTCCTAGAATTACTTTACTCAGGGAATAAATATATCCTTAGAAAAATCTTTCTTGCTAGAAGTCAGAAAGTTTCCCCTCATTTTCTCTGTGTGTAATGGGATTGCAAGGGCTTGAAGCTGTGTAAAATAACATGTTTAATTCAGTTAAGCCTCTAACATGCTGGATGGAGTATTAATTTGAACCTGTAATTTTGTTTCCTTTTTGTATGAGCAGTAGTGGATATGGGGGACAGTAACTTCATGCCAATGAAAATGCTAAAAGAGGAAGTTAAGAACACCTTACTCAGTGGAGCAGCAATCTTTTTCCCAGATAGACAGACCAGGCGACACCAGCTCTTCACCATGATGGTAAACTCTTAAATGAGAAATTGATTGTTTAGTACCTGCTTTCTTTATGCCCAAAAGAGGACAAATCTGAGTTCTTGTTGTCAACTAATGTATACTTTGTCCTATTAAAGTAAAAACCTTCTTTTTTTTTCTTTGCCTCTCTTTACCCTTCCCTTTCTCTCTCTCTCTCTGCAGCTTATCCAAAGAAAGAGGAGCTAACCCTGCCTTTCTTACCAAAAATGAATAGTAGAACGCAGAAATTAGAATTCTTTCTCACAGAGGAAGGAAACAGAACATATCATAAAAATAAATCTTTTTCCTTTTCTAGAAAAACATCACAGAGCAAGAACATAAGCAATCAGTACATCTTGCCTTCAGATCCTTGTGTACCCACTTCAGGTAAGGGGTCCTGAAACTGTCAATAATTGTCTTGATACCCATCTGTTAATAAGTTTATATTTATTCCTTTTTAGAAATGTTATTCCCCTGGCAAATAATTCTCCAAAGTAATCAACTGACTTTGCTTTAGGAAGGAGAACACTGCTACTTAATATGTTTATTAACTGAGTAGCTGTATAAAACATTGTCCAAGGTTGGTGCTGAAATCAGAGTGTATTGCTCTTAGGTTTCTTCTAGGCTGTTTGCCAGGTTTTTAAAGTGATTGTTTGTCCATGGTGATGGGTGGTATTGATTTAACTGGTCTAGAGTCATCAAAACACAAACTTTTGATTTTCCTAGTAATTATACAGTAGGATCTCTACAGATTTATCACAGGGATAAATAAATTTGTGCTTTGGAACTGTGGTGGTACTTGGTTAGTGAGAAGATCTTTGTTTTGTAGTGATCAGGATCCAGGTGGACTCCTATTATTACCAGAGAAAGGAGTTTCCGCGGATTTTGACATAAGTGAAGTGCTGTCAGTCATGGATACCCTTCTGCTAGTGGCAGCAAGAGAGGTAATTGTCTTTGCACTCTTCCTGCTTTGCCAGGATTTCTGTATGCATTCAAACACAAGCTGCAGGCCTGAGGTACATGCTAAAGAACTAGCTTTCCTGTCCATCTGGATAAAACTGTTCAGGGCTATTCAAGTCTGCAGGATTAGGTTTTGCAGCCAATTGAAGTATTTTCCTTTAAGCATTAATATTTCATTATAGTGGAGTAAGTAATGTAGAAGATGAAATATTTTGCCGTAGCGTTGAAAAGAATTTATGGTACCCTATCAACGCTAGGAAACAGAAGTAATCCCACATTGAGAGGTTAGAATTGGTCATGCCACTAAGGGAGGTGTAAATGGAGGAGGGCCATTTACATATGGAGAAAAAATTTGCTGAGAACACAGTGACTCATACGTTGTAGCTATTCCTAATTAAAATTTCAATTTAGCAAAACAAAATCCATCAGTTGCTTCATGGTGTTACATGCTGCTTGTCAGTTGCATTTAATCTTTTTTCTGGGGTGAGTGGGATGATATAATGTCCATCACAGTTTACTGGGTACATGTTTCGTGTCGTTCTGCAGCAACGGAGGATATCCTTTTGTTACATTCTTTATTTTTCAGTGTGAAATGATGATGCTGGATGTTGCACAGCAAGAGAGTGGCACAGTCTTGTCTTCCCTATTCTGGTCTGTTCAAGGTAGCCTCCTTTCATGGTGCTACCTGCAACTTAAGGGAAGCGATAATTCAGCCAAGGATCTCGCAGTAGAAATACTTAAAAACTGTAAGTGCTGGGATCGAATACAGAATTATGTGTGATGTAATACAGGACTTTAAAATGGGATTTGCAAATTGCAGTATAATAAGGGTTCACTGGTGGTTGCCTGAGGCATACTCAGAGCTGTCACAACATTTCTAATCCCTCTAGGAAGGAATTTGTAGGCATACTGGGCAATTTAGAATTTTAACTGTACTGATAATTTTACATTGGGAGAATCTTCAGAAAACATTTCAGTCAGGTTTGGGGGTCAAATACTGAAAAAACTAACAGCCAAACAAAAACCAGTTACAGACTTTCATTTGAACATTTTGGTTTCTTTAAATGTCCCATATTTTTATAAGGTCCTGTGTGGTGATTAACGTATTTTCTTAGAAGTTTGTGATAGCAAGAAGGAACTTAAGAGGCTGGGCACTTCTAAGGGTGTTTTGCTGCAGTGGTTTGGTTTTTTTATTTGGTGTTTTGTTTGTTTTTTACGCAGCAGCTCAGTATTGAGTAGTTGATTAGGCCAAGTACTTAATGGAGGTATAATTTTATGTAAGATTACTTCATATTTGTGTATAAATAAGCTTATTGTGTTCTTATCTTACATTTAAAAATGGAGTAAGGCTATAGCTAAAACTTAGTAGCTACTTAAGCTAATTTCTTAGTTGTAGAGGGAGGCTCCTGGATACACTGAGGTGGTTGAAACAAACTTGGAGGGTTTGATTAAATTACTCATTGCTCATCTTTTTTGTAGAATTAAGTATGACTTGTGTCTACAATAGAAATATGACAGAAAACTTCTCTGAACTGCTCTCGCTCATGAGTGTCACCACCTTGAGGCAGCAGATGCCTTTCCTGCTGTCTCTCGTCCGCATTTCCATGCACTGATGTGTTTGATAAAGCAGGTTGTGGTATCAAATCCTTAAGGTGGATATTAAGGTGTTTTTTTTTCTCTTTAGATGTGGGCCAGTTCCTGTCAAATATCAGAACGATTTTGCAGTCACTTTTATCTCAATATAGTGGCAAAACAATAGTAGAAAAAATAAGTAACTCTGTCTTTGCTATGGCAACTCGTCAGCTGGTACGTGAACATTGGGATTTTGTACTATTCCCGGGTGGCATGGCTGTGGTTACGTGCATTTTCATGAGACCTGTGTTTTCTCCTAGGTCATCTTCTTGTTGGACTTTTGCACTTTAGACATTCCGTACTGTACTCTGCTACAGGGATTTAGCACTTTGATAGAACCACTGAAAAGACTTTGTAGTGAGCCTCATAAGGTAACTAAAGATACAGGCGCTATTAAGTACAGTGAAACAAAAGCAAAATTCCAAAAAAGATGTAGAAAACTGAGGTGATTCCATTCGTGAGCATTTGAAAGGAGCTGGAAAGCTTCTAAAACCATGGGATGAGTAACAAAATGTTGAGTGAACTAGAAATATATCTGTGCTGATATGGAAGATGAGCAAAGTGACCAGAAAGAGCAACTGGAGTGAGAAGCCTAGAAGGCAGATAGGAAGGAGGGATTCTGAGGATGAAAAAAAAAAAAATAAAATTGAAAATATTATGTGCTCAACATTTTTAGCTTCATTGCTTGTGGCGATGCAAATAAAGTCTCTGTGTCTGTAGTGTAGATGTTTTAAATCTGCATTAGTCATCTAGACTCTTTTATTATTGTCAGAGACTTGTAGGCTCTTCTGGGGTGAGACTGTCTCCTCCCCTAGTAGACTAGGTGAATCTTGCTTTAGAAGTGCTGCTTTACCATGATCATTGAGGGTGTCTTTCTAACTAGTTCAGGTGTCAATCAATGCTGTAGCCTTTTACATGGCACTTTGTATGTACATCTGGCAGCTTTAAAGTATAGACACAAAAATGTAGTGTGGTAATTTTTTTAAAAAAAAAAGCTTTGCATTTGTATCTCAAAAATACACTTTTGTTCTACAGATGGAAATGGAAAGCTGGCAGCAAGAACAGCCTGTAGTATTGCGAACATGGACAATGGAATCGCCTCATAACTATGAAAATAATTGCCATGAGGTCTCAGTCTTCCTGTGTCATGGGGCAACTTACTTTGAGGTGGAATTTGATGAAAAATGTGAAACTGAAAGGAGGTAATTTAATCTTATGCTGTGTTGTATTCCAATATCTGTTTGCAGAGGGGAAATTCACGTTTCAATGTGCAAGGAATATTTTTTTTTGCACTTCAAGCATGCCATTTCAATTTCTGCATTGTCCTGTGTAATACACAGTGTATTTTGAATGACTTCTGGTGCTGAAAGCCTTCTGTTCATATGAATTTTGCTTCCTTTGGCCTTGACTTGTTTTGTAATATTGCTGTGACCAGCACAGTTTGTGCTTGTGGTATTTGGTGCTTGTGGTATTTGTCTTGCCCTGTTTAGGCAAAACTATTGGCTTGGTTTCTCCTGATAATTTATCAGGCTACTGCTTAGTTAAGGCATATGCCAGATGTTAAAATTAGCACCCATTACCAATTCTCAAGGGTTGAAAGCTCTGCAGGAAAGCAGGTCTGTGTTTGCTGGGACTATTGCACTGAAATGTGAAATAAATTCCTTAGCAGTCACATGCAGCAATGCAGGTGTGTTTCAGAAAGATGTGACAGGGTACGCCGAGATGTAGTGCTTGTGAAAATCCAAAAGCAAACGTTTTCCCTCAAAACTAAAAAAGCAAATTTGGAAGTAATGAATTGCAATTTTCACAGGTATGATTACCTCGAGTTTACTGATGCCAGAGGTGCAAAAACTCGTTACGATACAAAGGTTGGCACTGAGAAGTGGCCTAAGGTGAGCACCTTTTGAAGTTCTGAACCAAGTGATATATGCAGTCTTAGGAAATTTTTAAGATTCTTGTGGAAAACCTATTGTCTAAAAGGATGTGTGCTTTCATGCGTGCGTGTGTGTGTTTATTCCCTCTCAAAGGTGGGGGGCAGGAGGCAAGGAAGAAAGTCTGCAGTGATGCAAATAAAAGGAGTGAATGAGTAAAGAATCCCTCTTTGTTGCTGTTTTTGTTGCTGTTATTAAGGGAGCAGTCAGTCAAAAACAAAAAGTAATAATCATGCTTAACTGCCAGTAACTACATGGGTAAAACTTACTGGCTGACACCCTGCCCTTGCAATTTTTTGCATCATGAGAAAGTGCAGTGCTTTCTGTGGCTATGTTCTTTCTTCCGTGACACCTGCTCAAATGGGATGCTTTATGGCTCCGACTGCTAAAGCTCAATCATCTCTAAAATAGCTCACTAAGCTACTGAATAGAAATTTCACTTCCTTGGTGTTGTGGGTTTCCCATTCAGATGGTGGGGGAGATTAGATCTGTTATGGACAGAACGTAATAATGAAAAAACCACAGTTGCTGAAGGGAATTCATTACCCTGAAACGTCTACTTGTCATGTACATTTGGCAAAATGACTGTTTTGTTGCTCTGTAGAAAGTGACCTTTAAGGCTGGCCCACGGCTGCAGTTTCTCTTTCACTCTGACAGCAGTAATAATGAGTGGGGCTACAAGTTTTCCGTCACTGCTTATGGCCTACCAGATGTTGCCGTTTCTTGGGGCTTGGATTTACAGCTTCTTGTATCCCGGTTGATGGGGCGCTTGGCTTCCCGAAGTATGGCGCTGAAATCTCTAAGAGGTGAGTGCGTTTAATAGCTCCAGAAGTTGTGATGCAGTGTTAGGAGGAGATACGAGGACTTTATGTTTGGAATAGCCTGTGAAATGAAGTTCTTCCTATATTTCTTTCTCGGCTGAAGGTGGAAGACTTGCTGTATTGCTGCTCAAACCAGTTTGGGCATTGAGCTTTTTGTGGCATGCCTGCTTGCTGTTCTGTGGGACTAATTTGGAAATTTCTCTATTGTGATTTCTCTGGTATTCAGAAGCCAATGTTAGGAAGGCATGGACACCTGGAAGTAAACATACTAAGCTGAATTACATTTGTGAAGTAATATCAGAATTTGACCAATCTTCTCTTCTTTTTTTCCTTTAAAATTGTTCCCTAGTGCTGTGGTGGGGTGAATATGGAGCCAGCAAACACGCACCCCTAGAGCTTAGAACACAAATGATTTTAAGTGTGTCACATGAGCATTTGGTATTGATTTTAAATTTGAATTTACAAATTAAGTTTGCTTAATTCTGGTAGTTAAGTACACTTGGGATTTGGGCCACTGAAGATAAGTAAAATACAAAAAATATGAGTGAGTGTGCCATAAGAAAGAAAAAAAAAAGGTGCATTTGTTCTTTAGTTTCAGAACCAGAACACTTCTAGCTAGCTTTCTAAATCTGAATTCATTCACCACTTTGAGTTCTTACTGCAATCAGTTGGTCAGTCCTTACGTTTGAAAATTGGGGAGGTACCTACACACAAATTTAGGGAACTAATTGAAGTGTTCTTACAGTAGAATATAGTTTTCCTTTCTTAATATGAGCATGCTGACATACAGCAAATTGCTACGTCATTAGTAGGAGAAAAAGCTTTTAAACTCTCTTGCAAACTGGGGAGTGTCTATGGTCGCAGGTGCAGCAAAAATGTTTAAAGTCCTTCCATAATGTAACATATTGTCACCCTAAGATACTGATGCTATCATTAAAGAAAGGGTACAGCAGTTTTCTGCACCACATTAGAGAAACAGGAGTTAAAGAATGTTGTTAAATTACTTGTTCTGTCTATTTGCATTACCTTCCCCCCTCCCCCACTGGATGTTTAACAATTACTATTTTCATTAATCTGTAAAACTGAACAAAAATATTCAGTAACTGAGGCATCTGTTCCGAATTTTTTGCAGAACTAGGTAGTGAAGCAGACTTGCCTCCTTTGAAAGTCACGTCAGTTCTTAATTCTCCTCTCTGGAAACCTGTCTTCAGGCATCAGATGTGTCCTGAGGCACTCCGAGCCAGTCAAAGCAGTCGATGGCACAAAGATGAAAAAGAGGTACTTTTACACCGCTGCTTTCGTTTTGTAGGCGTGAAATCCTGATGTATCACACAGTTCTGTTCCAACTTAATTAGTTGGTATGTCCTTAAGCGTATGCTGTTGTGCTGAAGTTATCGTCGCTTGTGCTATTGAATTCAGATATTAAGGAGGAAAGAAACTGTTGTTCTGTACTCTTTTTATTAGTTTCCATTTTCATGGAATCATGGAAGAGTTGGGAGGGACCTTCAAAGGTCCCTTGGGCAGGGACATCTTTCCTTACATCAGGTTGCTCAACTGCAGTAGATACGCTGCAAGCTGACTTTATTGTCAAAATGAGCTGCAACAATTTTTCACATTCATTTTAAAGTGTTTTTCTAATGTTCTTTTCAGGCTAGGAGCTCTCAGCCAGATGACTGCCGTAACTTTCTTATCGACTTTGCAAAATCAGATCCTGCCCAGGACTTCAGTGGGCAAAAATCTGAACTTTTCAAAGGACTTATACAGGC
The DNA here is from genome assembly GCF_023634155.1 of Falco peregrinus. NCBI lineage: Eukaryota > Metazoa > Chordata > Aves > Falconiformes > Falconidae > Falco > Falco peregrinus. Next base: position 104,525,419 of record NC_073722.1, read on the forward strand.
ATGTAAAAAACAGACCCCAAAGACAGATATAGTTGCTGGTTCTACTATTGATCAAGCTGTGAACTCAACATTTGCTGCTTTGGTGTATCTCACTCCAGATTTATATGAGAAGCTTCAAAAATATGGTAACTCTAATATTATTAGACTCTCTTAATAATGAAGACTTAAAGTTTGTAGAAGGCTATTTTATAAATCAGTTTTTTTACTGATTTAAAAAAAAAATCAGTTTGTCAATGTTAAAAAAATGTTCTGTATAAAGAAGTCATTATTTAGGTAGATTAGGTAAGCCTTATCTCTAAAGTGTTTCTTTTTTATTAATATATGCTCTTATCTTCAGAGCTTTGTCCCAAAACTAATAAACATCATAAGCTACTGACTAAGCCTTACAGGGATATACCCAGAGAAAGCAGTGATGTTCTCTGGAGTGTTAATTCAGAACAGTGTGGCTCCTGGTGATTAGAGGTTCTTACATCATTTTCCATTCTCATTGTATCTTTTCTAAAAAGCCAGGACCAACCTGTATGTTTTTACATGGAGGTGGTGTGAATTACCTCCCCAAATGTTACTGTGGAAACTAGTCTTGGCATCCTCAAAACCATAGGTTTTTATTTTATTTTAAATAAAAGGTAATGTTTTGCTTTTAACTTACATTATGTCCTTTGTATTACAATTTATGTATTTTTCAGTAGGTAAAGTGAACAACTTTTTAACTTGCACCATCCTTCCATTAAACTTCTTGATAGGTTTGAAGTATTGGATAATAAGGTGTTACTTGGCTTTGAAAGGGTTTAATTTTAGGCTTTCACTTTCTGTCGCAATCTTGAAGCTAAATATCTTACTTTTTGAGCTATGAAGTTATGGGTAAAAATGATTGACACAAAGACTGCCTGGATGACTAAAGTATTTATTGCCTTTAGTCATTTTGTCTGTGTCTGATAATTGATCTACTTTTCTGAGTAAGATTGAAAATGGTGGTAGCTCAGGAAAATATTGAGTGGATAGGGTATCCATCCTACTATTATGTAATAGCTTCATCTGTCAGTCTTGATGGGGCAGACTGATTTCAGGACCCATGTTCACCTGTACCATGTGAAGCATTGTACAAGCAATGACGAAAAAAAACCCAAACCGAGGGCAATGGGAGAGAGAAGACCTTGAATAGGAATGTCTTTTTCTCCATAGTCATTGTCAGGCCAGTTGTGATGGAAACTGTTTTGTCAGGTCTTGAGGTTTTGTCAGTTCATAGAAAGTTCATCACATAAATCAAAAGAGAAAAAAAGAATTATAACCAAATGCATCTATAGAGCTTTAAGTTAATACTAAGCGTTTCATGACTATTCTGATAGCAGTTTGCGTTAGTGATACTTGTTTGTATGGGGAGAGGTTTTTATCTTCCATGACTACAGGCACCAATTCTGGGGAGAGATGAGAAAGCTACTCGTAATTTGACTTTGCAAATAACTCTGTCAAGGTGCAGTTTATGTATTTGAGGCGTATCAATGTTGACAGTTCTTACTCCTTCTTTTTGTTACAGGCATAATTCCAAGTATTGACTAAGAGATGAAGGGAAGGCTGTAGTGTAATTTTTAGTTAACTAGTCAAGTTGTATAAAAAATGGAGCTGTAAATAAACACGACTCTTCTTTCTCTCCTTTCCAGTCAACAGTGGAGGCAAGGTGCCTTTGAGTGATACGTTTGCACAAGTATATTCCCTGGCTGATTCAATTAGAATATGGATGGTAAGATCACTCAGGAGGTTATCTATGAATGTCTTTTTAATATTTTACAATGCAATGTGAAGAAGTGCATGGAACCATGTTTTCCTTCAGTGATTCTAGACGAGCTGTTTTCCCTTAAGAACATCATACATTCACTTCTAAACTTTCTAACTTTTAGGAGTGAATTCGACTCAAAATCAGTTAAATCTGTGTTATTTTTCAGCAAGAATGTGTTGTTAATTTGGAAGGTTCTTACATAGTAGATGGAGTACTTTTGAGGTATAGTATAGAAAGAAATCTGTCTTAAACAGTGCAGTGCTAATAGAAAAGGAAATAACTGCTGCTTTGACAAGCAAGTAACTGGCTTCAGTTCTGGGTATGGTTTTTGCCTGTGATTTTTTCCTTGAAACAGAAGCCCTATGTCAAAGGCTGGCATCATCCACTCGCAACATTGTGAGAGGTGTCTGCATCATCACCTGCAGCTGCAGAGAGCCAAAATTGGTTTAGATTTCACTAGACAGCAGGAAATTGTAAATAGTAAAAATTACGTGGCCTTTTTTAGACAATTCAGTCTATGGCTTGTTGTTCTGCACCTGTTGTAAGCCCTTCAGGTGTAGGCCAGACAAATTAACTGTTCTAGTATCTTGTGACCTCTTCCCTCCTCTTTCCTGCCTGCCAGAATTCCTGGCAGCTTGAAACACTAGGGATGCAATGAGTGCAGGTGCATGTTAAGATGAATAATTGCGTTGTACCACAGGTGATGTGACAGGTGATGTTTGCATCTGACAGTACTCGCTAGTTAAGTGACATAATGCTTTTGGAGAATCTTATCTCATGACTAGGTGTATCTATCTCATCCTGAGTGGTGGGGGTAAAGGGGAAGCCTTTTTCTTTGAGGGCTGATGCACATCTAGTCACAAGATGGGGAAGGGTCTCAGCCTACAAACCTTGAGCGTCGTGGTGTGCAGCTGTTATCTGCTCTGATAGTTTAGGTGCTGCTCTTTTAGACTACTGGGTGTTTTCTTCTGCAGTAGGGAATAGTAAATACTGTCATCTGTTCCTGAGATTAAATTCCTTTAATGGGACGCAGTCTTCATACTGCCTTACTGTATAGATCTACAGGGGGGAATCATATTTTAACTATTTTAACATCCTGTCTACAGTTGGAAATGAAGCAGAAATCCCTGATGAGTAGGGGCAATGATGCTGAGGAGAAGGAGAACACAGAAGCGGTTGAGGTCAACCCAGAAACTCTTGGTAGGTATTGCCTTTCCAAATGCATAAGCATTGCCTTGTAAATCTTGGACATTATTTTTGCCGTAAAAGGTAAGTTAGCAACTGGGGTTACTGTTTAATACCTTAAGACACAAACTAGTGTATGCTCCTTGAACTATCTGGGGTTGTGTTCTTTATTCTTTGTAGAAAATAGTAAATGAGAAAATTCTTCAGGGAATGACCTCTCACTTGGGTTCTGAACTTGCATTCATCTGTTTTTGTAGATACTTGTTAACTGCAATTAACTGATGTTAGAATAACAGATGGTTTTTACTAAAGTGTGTTCTCATTGACTACTGCGTACTTTATCTGGTTCAGTGTAACTATTTGGATTTAGCATTTAGAAATCTATGATTAAGTAACTGATAGCATCATGATCAATATAACAGGAAAACCAGTGTTTTCTAGCTGTCTTTGTTCAGAAGAAATAAATAACTTTCTTCCTAAGCAGAAGATAGCAAGTTTGATGTCCTGTTGTCATGATTTTAACTCTTCCAATTTTTATACTGCAGCAAAACTGTGTATGCAGAAGAGCCTTTTGTTACTGAATTTTCTGCCTGTGAGAGCAAAGAGGAAAGATTCTGCTTCAGACAGTTTGGAAGCCCAAGACACTGATGATATCCAACAGTATGTCAGTGATAAATGCCAAAGAAAAGGTTCCGTTGTGGACATGGACTTCCAGACAGCACACTCAATGTCACCCAATGGAGTAACTCATCCTGTTTCAAAAGAGGGGGGGCAAATGACACAGTCTGATACGAGGGTTAAACAAATTCCAGACCCCCTCCGAACAGAAGTGTCTACATTTCATAGTAAGCCTGTTGAAAATACAGTTTCACAGCAAGAAGAGATATCGTCACCTCCTTCCACTCCTACGCGAAAATCTCAGTTCAGCCGTGGCAGACTAAGGCTGCTGTCTTTCAGATCAATGGAAGAGCCGAGAGCTGTGCCTACTGTGAAGGAGAAATATCCTATATTGAAAAACATATTAGACTTTATTAAAGATCAATCACTTTCACATGAAAGGTAAGCAAATGGAAAATGTTGCCAAGCATAAAATACAGAAACCTGTCTTCACAACCTCCTCAGGTGGAATAAACCATATTTTAGCTGCAAGGGAGTATTGAAAAAATAATTAGTGGTCAGATGGATGTATCAACCTTCAGTTATTTGCAGACATGTGTTAACACACCCCATGTAGGGGCTCTTAGGGAGTACTGTTTTCTTTGAATTATGTAGTACAGAATGTAAAAAAAAACCCAATTACTTGGCAATTTATTGTCTTGCTTCCTGAGATCTGTTTGCAGTAGCATCTTACTTTGTATCTACAAACAGCAAAGACCTGGTATATCAGTACAAACAATCCTCGATACCAACTATAGAATAGTTGCATCTCTCATTAAATTACCTGATACTCTGAAAAAGCTATTTTGAAGACAGCTTTTCAATTCTCAGCTTGTCTATTTTAAGCTCTAAAAGCTGGACTGGTGCAGCAAGGGCTGGGTTGGGTTCTAAGCTTTGTCACTCACTCCAACTGTAATATACTGCTGCCGAAATAGAACTGAAAATTTAGATACCCATCTCTTGTTTATTGGTCAAGCACTTCTTGAATTGTGATTTTTTTGGGTTATTTTAAGTACAATGTTTTGAAGTCCTCATAGATGTTTTTTGTTCTTCTTAGTGTTTTAAAGGTTCTTGCTTTGAGAAAATCCCAAGGGCAGAGTATTATGGAAGTGCTCAAGATGATCCGTCAGTGCCTAGATTCGCTTGGGCAGCCGCACTGTTTTCATCCACCCTGTGTACTTTTTCTCTTAGAACTTCTAGCCTGTCAGAAAGATTTTACCAAGTAAGTAATTATTTAGGCAAGGCTCAGCCATATGATTGAATGTGTCTTAGTTCTTGTGTTCTCCCGGTCATATATATATATTTTAAACAGTAGAAAGTTATTGCTTTTTAATCCACACAGATAATCAAGATATCACCTGAGGAGAAGTTTTTAGGCTACTATGTGTGCCTTGCATGCTTCATTAAAAAAAAAAAAAGTAATTATTTTCAAGTGGGACTTTACAGCTATTCATGCCAGTAGGTATCATGCAGTTGAATCACAATGTGGATACCTAGAAATATCTTTACAGCTCCAACCAGATCACAACAGGCCCCAAAAGATTGTGGAGTCTTCAGTTACTGCTTTAGAGTTCCTCTCTAGCTCTTCATTCATTCAAAGAATGAATAATTCCTTAGGTAGTGTTGTGTCTGTAATTTTTGTGAGCTTGCTTTGTAAATCAAGATAATAACTATCTGGCAGAAGAACTAACTTCCAAGAATGGGTGCATGTTATATCTTTTTAGTCAAGCATTTGCTTATTTATGAGTTTTCGTAACTTTGGGTGTGATACCTGTATAAGACAGATTTTCTTGTGTGGTGGAATGTTTCACTTGGGTGCCAGAGGCTGAAGTGGTGGACGTGCCAGCCAAGGTCTGCAGTGCTGTATAGGGGCGTGCACATACACACAGATAAAAGAGGCAAAAAAGATCATACCCATTATATGCATGTGCAGTTGTTGTTCTAAGGAAAGATAATTTGGAAGGGTTTATTTTAAATTTTAGGTACAACTAGAAAGCACTTGTTGCAAAGGAGGAGCTAATACCGTGCCGTTCTGGTTCATGAATTGAGCTCTGATTTCCATCGTGTGTCCGGACAGTGCTATCTGAACTCTGTCTGCTGGCTTCTCACTTGTCAAGAGCTTTTTATGGTCGTTCTTGCAGTGCACCAATTTCCTTTAAGATCTTGATTAGATTTTTATAAAGTGCCTTTTCAATTTGAAGGAATGTTCTATTGTTAGTGCCAGGAGAGTATTCTCTTTGCCTGTTTTGTTTCTTAACTTTTGATTACTGGTACAGGATTCTTTTATTTTTCTTTGAAAGTGATAGACTGCTTTTTAAACAAAACTAATATCCTTCCCTCTTGTGGGGAGGGTTTAAAGGATGGCCTGTTTGTAAAATTTCTCAAAAGCATGCTACCTAAAATGTAACGCTGAATTCTAGACTACTAAACTGACTTTAATTTCTAGCTACTTTGGAAACTTGGAAGGCTGTGGTGCTGAGCTGCACAAAGAGATTCGAGAGTCCTACTATCAGCTTGTTTTGTTCCTGGTAAAATCTGTGAAGGGATTTAGTACTATTAATGACAGGTAAAGTACACTGCGTGTATTACTTACTTGACTTTTTTTTTCCTGTTCATCCTCACCTCTTCCCTTGTCACTTATTTATTGTTTAATGCCTTAATTAAGTTTGACTTTGCATTATTTACAGAACTAATTAAGGAGCCTTGATTTTCTGATCAAAAATGCCCTGTTAGCTTTGTATTACTATTAGATGGGAAAGCACAATAAATTTATCAGTGTTAAAACCTTTACTGCATTTTGTACTTACAATTCTGCAATATGTTTCTGAAACTCTAGTAGTAATGTATTAGAAATAACTAATTTATTGTGCAATACTTGTGCAAGAGTAATGCCACAATAAATACAGCAATTCTGCCTCCATGCTTTAATGTTAAAGCTCCTGTTTTGGTAACGTTTTGGTTAGAATTTTTGGGATTAATAGTTGTCCTAGAGAAAGAAGAATATTGTGACTAGAATGTCAGTTTCCCTGCCAGTAACTTCCAAATCCTTTGTTCACTTTCAACTGGACATGGCAAAGGTTTCAAAGAGAACAAGTTCCTGCAAATACCAAGAAAATGTACTGCAGAGAAGAGACAAACCCTCTTGCTACTGCTCAGGCAATAGCATAAGCTCTGTCTTGACTAAATCTGTAAAGGATACCATCTTTATTTCAAATGGCATTGGCTGTGCTTCTTGCTAAATTGTGAGTTGATACATTAGTCAACCTGCGTTTCTGCCACATAGTTCATTTAATGCAGAGTAAAGCCTGGAAATTGATGCAGTGATTGTCTTCCCTTACTCCCTGGACATACTATTTCAACTTCAGGTTAGAACTGTCATGTTTTATTGTCTTGTTTTGTTTAGATCACTGCTTCCTGCCTTATCGTGTGTGCAGACAACTCTCCTTCACCTTTTGGATATGAGTTGGGAGCCGAGCGATCTTTCCTTCTTTGTTGAGATTCAGTTACCACATCTTCTTATGACTACATCACAAGAAAACATAAGTATTCATGACAGTGTCATCTGGTAAGTCAGGAAGAATGCAGCTTTCACATGGTACCAAGTATTGCCCATTTTTACCAAGCAAGGCTCCTGAACTTTGTCCTGGAACAAGCAGTAACAGTGCTATTAACAAGTATGGCATAATTTTGGTCAGTATCCAGAGGCTTAACTGAAGTATTTGAAATTTTTTGCAGCATCGCTAATGCAAAAACTATTAAAATTTTATCTTTAACCTGCTTACTGCTGGAACACTTTACTTGTTTAGCAGTGTAGCTGTTTCTAGTCTTGATAAATATCAAATGGTTTTAACACATCCGTGTTGTAATTTTCAAGTAGTTGTACTACTTACATGTGAACAAATGTGAAAGCCCAAAAGTCTTTAAAATGTCTCATCTGATCCGCCAGCATTACCAAAAGCAGTTTTCTAAGTGTCAGTTTTTCTGATTTTGCATTGTGGTCCCCATGTGTATTCAAGAGCATGTCACAGAAGCAAGAAGCAGGTGTCTGTATGGTTGTTCATTAACCAAGTGAACTGGAGTTCTCACAATTTGTTTTTATTAGTGTATTATAGCACTGCGTTCCTCTTTTTTTAAAAAAAAAAAACCAAAAAGTATCCCAGGTTATATTAGAGGGAAGTCTGCTTTCAAACTTAATTTTGAGCTTGCTTTTCTTTTAGTCAGTGGAGTGAAGAAGATGAAATTGCAGACTACAAGCAAAACTGTGAGTGGATGGATGAATGTCAGGATGTAATGTTTGAGACCTGGTATGAAAAGATCGCTCAAGCTGACCCAGAGAAGCAGCGAAAGGTGACCTCATGATTTGCTTAATTATCTGCAGAAGGGGCAAATAGACTTTTTTTAAAAGCCTAAAGGAGAGAAGGGAATCTGGCTTAAACTGATCTTACATCAGTTGGATCCCTGGCCTCCCTGGAGGCTTCTAAAAGCCTAAAATCATGAAAAGAAGCCCATCCTTTTTTGGCAGGGGAAGTGTTCTGATTTTTGCCTAAAAAGAGCTTTCTCAAAGTCAGAAAATAATACTCAAGTAAATTGTGTCCCTTTCTTTCTCTAGATGCACATGTTTGTTGCTCGTTACTGTGACCTGTTAAATGTGGACATATCCTGTGATGGCTGTGATGAAATTGCACCATGGCATCGCTACCGCTGTTTGCAATGCAATGACATGGATCTGTGTAAAACTTGCTTTCTTGGTAAGAATAATTAAAAAAATACCTCGAACCCCTATACTTGGAAGGCAAAATGGTATCTTTTAAATTATACATAAAACAAAGTGAAAGACTTTTCTCCTGGATACTTTAGAAACGTTAAGCTTTTCTTTTACTATGATGAACATGAGCTTGAAGTTAAGAAAGATCCTTTATTGAAAAGGATTTACAGGGAAATCTTAAAATATTTCTTTCCAGGTGGAGTTAAACCTGAAGGACATGAGGATGACCATGAAATGGTTAACATGGAGTATGCCTGTGACCACTGTCAAGGAGTTATCATAGGTCGGAGAATGAACTGCAACGTGTGTGATGACTTTGACCTTTGCTATGGATGTTATTCTGCAAAGAAATATTCTGACAGGTATTAAATATGTGATTTTGTTTCCCCCTCTTCACTTGGCAGAAAAGCGGTAATTAGCAGTGAAATACAATCGGTCATTCTCACATTGCTTCCTACAAGGTTGCATCTGACATCAGAACGTCTAGTTGGTGTCCTTCAGAGAAACATAGCAAATACAGGGCCAGGTTAGCAAACACTTTGGCAGTTTGGAACCCTGCCCCAACCTGTGAAGTAAGACAAGTAGCAATTGTTTTCTAGCCATGGCTGTGAAAGTTGCAGAAGGTGAGCTACGAACCTGGAATGATAGGGTAGAAGAAATGACCATTGCTGTGGTTAGCACAGGTTTCAGTGCTTGACACCAAAGATCTTAAAAAACTAGGTCTACAGTTTCAAACTCTGGACATGTGTTGGGTTTTTCGTACCTTCCTCTAAAGGTGTCATGGGTTGCTAATTAAATCGGTTAGCAAGAAAGAGGCTGCATTTCAAAATGGTGTACCTTCTTCTTTCAGTCACTTGCCCACTCACAGCATCACAGTGTATCCGATGGTGACTATTCGCATCAGCGACCGGCAGAGGCTCATCCAGCCGTATGTCCACAATTATTCCTGGCTGTTGTTTGCAGCTTTGACTCTCTACAGTGCAGATCTGGCAAATGGGGAGGAAGTAGAAGGAGAGAAACTAGATTCACAGGTCCTCAGTCATGCCAGAATTCTGCAACAGCAGTGCATACAGCTCATCGGAGACTGCCTGATGAAAGCCCAGCATGGAAAAGGTGAGTCAGCTCCTCCTTCACAGAAACAATGGTTTCTAGCAAGTGGCAGACAGTCTGTGATTACTCACTTTGAAGTTTCCAAAGGAAAGGGGAAGCTACTGTGTACTTCACTGAGAATAATTGTTTATGTAGAAAGCAAATGTAGAACAAGTGTTGTTCAGGGTCATTGGAACATGGAAAATAGAGTGCTTGAGAAAATTAATTTTATGCTTACATAAATATTGAAGACAACTTGGCAACTCTTTGGTTGTTTTTTTTTCCATCTTGGATGTTGTAAAGGGATCAATCAATGTAGCTTCATGTTCTGTTACTGACGTGTTACTGACAACTGAAGAACTTGAAGGAAAGCAAATAACTTGGTGCAAAATGTTTTTTGTTCTGCATCTCTTGGCAAGAATTTTTTAACCTTATTTGTGGAATGAGAAGTTTCTGGGGATGATGTCCATTTGGAAATGAGGACTTGTGTGAATTAGGACCTACTACAGAAGATAGGGTGATACAGTAGAATCGTTTAAGTTGAAAAAGAACTTCAGGATCATTCAGTCCAACCGTTAACCCAGCACTGCCAAGTCCACCAGTAAACCATGTCCCTAAGTGCGACATTTACATGTCTTTTAAATACCTCCAGGGGTGGTGATCCCACCAGGTCCCTGGGCTGCCTATTCCAACGCTTGACAACCCTTTTGGTGAAGAAATTTTTCCTGATATCCAATCTAAGCCTCCCCTGATGCAACTGGAGGCTGTTTCTTGTCCTATTTGTTATTACTTGGGAGAAGAGACGCACCCCCACCTCGCTATAGCCCCCTTTCAGTATTGTAGAGAGCAAGAAGGTCTTCCCTGACCCTCCCTTTCTCCAGGCTAAATACCCTCAGTGCCCTCAGCCGCTCCTCATAAGACTTAAAATACACGCTATACGATGTAATACAACACAATAAACACCATACCATACCATACAATACTGCACCATACCATGCAAAAGAATACATACAAGAGACCTATGCTGAATGTAGCAAAAAATCTAGACTTGAGATCAAATAAGCTTACTGGTAGGTTTTTTTTTGAGCAGCTTTAATACACCTGAATAACCACCGCCGCCAAATACTTACACATACTCATTATTTAATCTGTTTTTAACGTATAGTTTTATTGTGTAAATATTTAAGCGGTCAAAATATTAAAAGCTAAGACAGATTTCATTTACCTTTCATAATTTACACTGTTGGGAGGTACCTGTAACATTTTCTTTAATTGAAACTTGTGCCCTGATGGTGTCTTGGAGGTGGGAAGGGTGACCCCCTGCTCATCACTGTTACTCAATGAAACTTGCATATTTAAGTGACAGTGATGGGGAACATCTTTTTGGTGGACTTGATATTTAAAAGAGGTGTATGAGGGGAAGTTTGCAGTTCCGTTTCAAGATACTTCAGTTCTGCTTTTTGCCTGTCTTGCTGCTCAATAGCTTTTTTAACTTTCTTGCATTCAGGTCTGAAAAATTTAGCTCTTCTCTGCATGTTACCAGAAGGTGAATCCTTCTCAGAGAACGACACTGTTTCAGTCAGTCCTCCCACAGATGGTGCTCCAAAAAATCATATTGGTGATAAAGCAGTGAAGGGAAGAGATGAGAAGCCAAGCACAGGCTCAGTACACATTCATTGTAATGTAAGTACCTCTTCTTTCCAGAGCCCCTGCTACCAGTTCGGTGTATGATCTTCAGAAGCTTAAACATCCTATTCTGGATATGTAACTGACATAATGGATAGCAATAATTTCATTCATAGGTAAAAGTTGGGTGCCAAGGGGACAGTTGGTGGTTGGTTTGTCGGTTTTGGTGGTGTTTTTTTTTTTTATTAGACACAGCTGATTAAAGACCAAGGCATCGTCTTATGTTCTTAAAGGCAACTGATTCACAAAATTGTTGGAGGGGCAAAGATCGTCCTTTCTGAAAGGGTTGTCGTTTCTCCTAGTTGTTAGCACTGTTTAGGTAGGAAAATGAGTTTCCTCCTTTTTATACAGCATATAAAACTGTGACAGCATTACAGTGTAATATTTTATGCACGGAGATATGAGCAAAATAGAAAAATGTATTTTCACCACACAGAAGCTGAAGATATGCATACATCAAAAAATTCTTAACGTATGAAAGGTTTTGGTATTTAAGGAAAAATGTTTGTGAAATGCGGGTGACTGGCTGCTTCTTTCCATGGTTGTTCCTGCAGGTGTTAAATTTTGTTTTAATCTTGTGGTTCCTTTGTTTTATTTGTAGGGGAAAGGAGATACTCGCAGTGAAATCCAGTCTCCTGCAGAAGATAAAGTAGAAAAACAAGGAAGTGAAAGCAAAGCTGTCCTTGCAAAGAAAGCTGTCTTGAGACAAGAGTCAGATTTGTCTGTGGATGATGATATTTCCCCAGCAGGTAAAAAATTATTCTCGTTTTCCCTGTCACACAAGTATCCATTCATATGCAAAGCAAACAGCTGTATTTTTTTATTGCCAACCCATTTTTGTGTATTTACAAATGTCTTTAATGCGAGTGGTCTGCTTTGTGAAAACCCACCAAGCATACTGCTTTGAACAACTGCTACCTTGTAGTTGGTTTAAAGGATTCTAGAAATCGGAGTAGAATTCCACTGATCTGTATCAATCTATAGAGGTTATGGTTCCTGTTGGTCTGACACAATACTTGTGTATTCTTCCACTCAGAACCAGATAGTAAGTGTCTTGTTCTACTAAAGATGAGTATTGTAAGACTTATGATAGTTAAATGAATCTGTCTGTTGTACTGTCCTTTATATGTTTTTTAATAAAGGTGTAAATCCCTTTATCTTTTATACAATTTTATAAAGACTTGCTTTTCAAATTTTAACACAATTTTTTTAATCGTTTTTTTATCCTTAGAATGTAATTATAAGCTATCGCTTCTTTTATTTTTCACATCATTTTTTGGATTTTCTTCTTTTGTTTTAATTTAAAAAGCAGATGACTACCTCTCGGAAGATTCAACCCAAAAGCAAGCAGAGAAGGTTTTAATACCTAGCCAGGAACAAGTTTTTGCTGAATGCTCTCAGAAGAGGATTCTAGGATTGCTGGCAGCAATGTTACCACCTTTCAAATCAGTTAGTTCTTTTTACTTTCAATCTGTGTAGCTTTCTCGGTGTCACAAATAACATGAATAAAATTCATAGTGAATTAAAGGTGGGAGATGGGTTCTTGCTGCTAACGTTATAAAATGCAGATCAGAATGTCTTAAGGCATTTCACATTACTAAGAATGTAAGGGCTGGCTCCTGGGTGGGGGGAGAGGGAAAGGAATTTTACCTTTAAAGCAGTCTATCTTCGCTGTTCAACACCTGCAAAGTTCACATCATCTATTTAGGGTTTATGTGTCAGGTCAGCTTAACAGGTCAACAACTGCAGTAGGAGCCTAGTGTCTCACTTCCTTTTGTCCCCTTAGAAAAAGCATTAGAACAAAATCTTTTGTATGTGCTGTGACTTTGACCAAAAGTCGTGTTTTCTTTCCCTGCCTTACTGAGATTTTTCTTTTTCTGTAGGGCTCCACAATGTCTTTGCTTAACCTGGAACAAATACTGCCACTGATGTTTCAGGTTGTAATCTCAAATGCTGGCCACTTAAATGAAACTTATCATTTAACGCTGGGACTCCTGGGCCAGTTAATCCTGAGGCTTATGCCTGCAGAAGTGGATGCTGCGGTGGCTAAAGTCCTTTCAACCAAACATAATTTGTTTGCTGCGGGAGATGGGTCTACAGTGCCAGAAGGCTGGAAGACAACTCATCTTCTGTTCAGTCTGGGAGCTGTGTGTTTAGACAGGTGCTTTTTACTTTAAACCTATTAGTTGCTCTCTGTTGACTGATGCTGATTTTGTTTCACGTGTGCCTCATGGATAGAGGCTTTTTAATAGGAAATCAATTAAGCCTGTACCCTGATCATGGAAAGGGCTTAGCACCTGCAGCCCTTGTTGCAGTGAGAATCTCTGAATTTCCTTCCGAAAGAAGGCTAGCTGTTGCAGGGTGGTTTGCTTTCCTACGTAGCATGTTGTAGTGGAAGAAGTAAGGTTTGGAAACTTCAAGGAAACTCAAAATACAGTCCTATATTTATTGTGTGACTTGAATTCTGTCCTGTTGATTTACATATCTCTTGTGTAACTTGGCAGGGGAGGAGAGTGTGTCATGTGGTAACTAGCACCAGTGCTCAGTTCTGGATCTGGGCCTTTTCTGTAAAAGTATTAGCAAGATATTTTTTGTATTAGTAAAGTTGCACTGGAACCAGCAAGGAGGGGCAGGGCAGATATTCGGTTTTGAAGATCTTGAGAAAGCTCTCAAGCATTCTAAGATTAATGTCATGCCTGTTACAATATGACAGGGTTATTTCTCATTGTAGCTGTGCTTCACAGGGAAGGGTCGTAAACAAATACAAAAGCATATGAAATTTAAAGAGAGAATATCCAGAGGATCAGCTGAGGGGAAAGGGTTTTCTCAAAGGCTAACTTCAGAGCAAGGAGGCCAGTGTCTACGTTATTTGTGTAGTCCACAGAGGGTGAGCAGGTGGTCACGTATGAAAGAAATAAAACACTTGCTGTTGTGTCAAGAAAACCTTCTGAGCTCTAAACTAAAATGAGGAGTTAAAGGTAACGATGCTCAGGTACACTTTAATTGGAACTGTAAACCCCCTAAGAAAACAGAGCGGTATTTATGCTGTAGCGATAAAATCCGAAACAGAATTCATGTGTCAGCTGATATGAAAACTTCAACTAGTAGGAAAAACGGTTGTATAGTGATATTAAAGCTATAGCTGTGAAGTAATACACTGTCTTCAGGAAAAGTAGTTTCGGGTAAGTCTGTAGTCAGCCCTCCTAATATACTTACTGACTGCTCTTGTTTTCCAGTCGTGTAGGTCTGGACTGGGCAAGCTCCATGGCAGATATTCTTCGATCTTTGAACTCTTCTGCGCAGTGGCATAATGTGATTGCTGCTTTCACTGACCATTGCATTAAGCAACTGCCCTTCCAGCTAAAGCACACGAATATCTTCACCTTGTTGGTGCTGGTTGGGTTTCCTGAGGTAAGTGGCCTATCAATACTAAAGGAAACAAAATTGGTTAGAGCTTGTAGGTTTCTATTTCTAAATGCTACAGATTTCATCAATTGGGGACATCCCTTATAAACTGTTCAAACACGGTGTATGTCAGAGTTCACATCTTTCCACTTGTGCACGATTAATGTTTATCTAGTGACAAATAACGCAGCTGGTTTTGCCTTGCATTTCTTTGAGTGCTACTTATAACTATTCTGAGAAAACCAGCTTAGTACGGTTGAGTAACAAAAAGGGCTTTTTATACAAGCAAAACAATCCAATCTCACTCTTGATAGTTGTAACTCTGATATATTGCCTATGTAACGTTAAGCTGGTGGGTTTAGGTGTTTTTTTATATAGAAGTGAACTGCTGTTTTTTAAAGATCAGCAAATACCTGGCAGCAAACAGATGGTTCAGCTAAAAAATACAATACCAATATAAGCAAATGTAACCAATATGAGATGACTGTATATTTATAAATATTCCAATCATAACTGAGTATTTTGCTGCAATTTCAGGTGCTGTGTATGGGGACTCGTTCTGTGTACATGGATAATGCTAATGAGCCTCATAATGTGATCATCTTGAAGCATTTCACTGAGAAAAACAGGGCAGTTGTAGTAGACATCAAAACCCGAAAGAGAAAAACAGGTTCTGTGACATTTTTATTTTATCAAAGAATCACAGAGTATTTCCTTCCAGTTTTTAATGGATAGCCAAAAGCATATTTTAACTAGATCGCTTTGTCCAGGTCTGCAGAGGTTGAATTCCATTATTTGTTAAGTTACCTGACAGTCTGCTTGTAGGTTAAATCAAATTGTGAAGCTTCTGCCGTTAAACGTTACAGAGATTTGTTTTCTGTTTAAAAATCTAGCATATTTTTTTATTCAGAAAAGGATTTAGGAAACTGTTGAGACCATTTTATTAATTGAGAACTCTCAGAAACAGGCTTTTGATTAAGCAGTTGTTTCTGGTTTGAGATTTAGTTATTGCTTGTGTCTTACCCTTTACAAACATGTGCTTAATGTTTTAAAAGAATTGCAGATTTTAAAAATATACATGCTGCCTCCGTGTAGTTAGGTGCTGCTGTATAAAGGAGAGGTACTCGAAACCTGAATGTTTTGGAGATAGTCCATTTTGTTGCTCCAGAAAAGTTTTTTATGAAGTGCTTGTTTCCACTGTGGTCAAGATGTGCTTACGTGCTAGCAGGTGAAGATCAAGAACAAACGCAACCATACCTGCTATCGTTTGATTGCTTCAGAAATGATGCTGTGTTGGCTGTTTTTTCCTGCTCCTGTAAAAAAGCATGCCATAAGGACAGGCCAAACTTCTTTAATCACGTGTCAGGAGTCTATCTTCTCTGCTTTCCTCCTGTCTGGAAGAACTTTTCAAAACAATTTGGATACTCCTAAAATTTTAAAGAAAAACTAAAAAGCTGTACAGCATGAAATAGTGTAAACTCCAGAGAATGTGTCTGGATATTTTAAAAATAATCCATTCTAGGGCACATTGGTAGGGTGTGTTGGCTAAAGGGTATTAAAACCAAACAAATGCCAAACCCACCAGAAAACAACAAAACCCCAGAGCTAAATGCTGCTTCCTGAGCCCTATTCGTTGTACCAGAGAGAATCTTCTTCCTGTATTTCACCTTGTTTAAAAGTTAAGTCAAGCTAAGTATTTAACGTGTAACAAATCAGTTGGGTTTCTAAGAGCGGGGGCTTTCAGCTTTGTCGTACATGACCTAATATTGTGAAGTTAATAAAGCAAAGGTTGTCCTAAGATTTGACTATTGAAATAGTTTAGAAGACACCTGGAAAAACCAACAGGATAAACTGCTTTTTGATAATGAAGAAGGATTTGGATAGAAAAGCTTTTTTGTTTCTTTGTTACTGTTTACATTTTAAACAGTAAGATCAGCAAGATTTATTTCATCATATCAATTGCAGGTCAGAATTTTTTCCATTTTAATTGTAAAATACAGCATGCATTGCTTTGTATGCTGTGCTGTTATGTCTGTTGCCAGAAGTTACCTGGGGGTTTTTTAGCTTGTCCTGAAAAATGAAATAATTTCTTGACTATTCGATGAATCTGAGATAACTTTAGTACAAGGCCATTGTTAGAATGTACTTTGTGCATCATGGATTGTGTTCATGTCTCAGCCTACTCACATCTACTGGTAAGAGATGATTTCGCGACATTTCAAGATGAAACTAGTAAATCGTGTTTTTTATTTCTTGTAGTGAAAGACTACCAGTTGATTCAGAAATGCGGACCAGAAGGCAGCGATTGCCAGACCCAGCTGAGACAGTACCTCCAGCACTTCGTTCTTATAGCCACACACCTCCTGCAAACCAGCATGGACAGCAGCTATGCTGAGGCAGTGGAAGCCACTTGGGTCTTGTCACTCGCTCTAAAGGGGCTTTACAGAACACTGAAGGTATCTTTTGCCTGACACGTAGAATGTAGTAGATAAATACAAGTTTATATTGTACCTTGTGCTACAGGAACTTGGGTATTGACTAGGCACACTGGGGGATCTGACACAAGTTGGTTTCTCCTTCAGCTGGCTCCTTTCATCCCCTCTCTGTAGGGGGCTGGAGACCTCGCTGGGCTTTAAATAGCAGGCATGAGTCTGAGCTGAAACTGGAATCGCTTTTCCTCTGTGGGAGCTGACCGTTGGTGAAAGCTGAAGAAGAAATTTATAGGGATAACACTTTACTGCCCCTTTTCTTACTCTTGGAAGTATTTGAAGAGGGAATCTGTATTTTTTTGGGCTATCCGGGCAAAACAGATATCCAATTACTACTTTGTGTGTGTCATAGATGATACTCTTAAGATATTTGAAGTGGGGATTTGGATTTTGGGATTTTTTTTTTTTAGGGAAATGAAAGAAAAACACTCCCAATGTAATTCATCTGGGCAGGAAATTTATCTGAGGCCCTGTGGGTAAGGCCTTGCAAGCACTGTGTTGCAATGTTCTCCTTTTACTTAGTTGTGTCTCTGTGTGTAGATTCATGGCTTTAAGGAGATCCAAGCTGCCTTTCTTCAGTCCGGTTTACTCAAGCTTCTCGTGAAGAAATGTAGCAAAGGAACTGGCTTCAGTAAGACCTGGCTTCTCAGAGACTTAGAGGTAAGAAAAGTTACGTTTTTTTTAAAACATCAGGCTTCACGCAGTGGTGTGAATATGGCACTGCACTTCCCTTTTGTGAAGAAAGTCTCAAGAGTATTTCTAATTAGTCTTTATAGAAACGTTCACCTAACTGTACCCCTAGATCTGCCTTCCTCTGTCCATTATAATTGTGTAGTCTTCCTTATGACTTCTTTAAAGCAGGAGCTGTTATTAATCAATCATAATCTATTTTGTATATTTGAAATAAATTTGCAAGACGAGGCATTAATCACCTACTCAGAACTCAGTTGCGTTCTTCAATTTAAAAAATAATTGGTCTCAAAATAATTATTTTCTCAATTTTTTTTTTTTACACTTCCAGCTAATCACTTAAATTGCCTTTGTAGCAGCCTGGAAGGTGTAACCCATTTGCAAGATGGGAAATGGTTTGAGTTTTGTGTTTTGGGGTGGTTTGGGGTTGTTTTTTTGTCTTTTTTTTTTTTATTAGGTGCTGCTTCTCTTTAGAATAGCATGTGTTAAACACCGTCCAAGTCTTATAATGTTCTTACAAAATGTTGATTGCTGATACGCTAATAATATCTACAGCCATCACACCATATGCTACCTTTTTTTTCTATGTAGATTTTGTCAATAATGCTGTATTCCTCAAAGAAAGAGATCAGTTCCCTGGCTGAACGTGAAGATACTGAACTGGAAGAAAGGGAGCAGGATCAAGATGTGGAGCAACTCTTTGTTGGTCCTGTTGATTTAGAGCAGAACAAACTTGATCCTCTGGAGGGTTTGGATGAAGCCACCAAAATATGCTTCTTGGTACTTGAACTTAACTTTACTTCCTTTGAAGTTACTGTGAATTTGCTAGTTGTATAAAATATTTGGTAGTTTATATGGCTGGTTTTCTTGTAAATTTACAGAATATGGGTCTATGATTTCAGTGCCTCATTTTCTAAAGGAAATAAACTAGAGCTACAGTAATGAACACTACAAAATTGCGATAAAGACTTTTGCTAAATTCCTTTTCATTTTTATTAATCCAGATATTAAGTTCATTAATTATCTACCTATATGAGAAGTGGCAAAATAATACCTAGGTTGCCCTTAAAGAAATTCAGATTTCTATTTCCCCTGTAATGTCATCTTTTTGAGTTTTATTTTATGTGTTTTTGGATTGTGGGTTTTTTTGTCTCCTTGCTCAGATGACACATGATGCACTTAACGCACCTCTCCATATTCTGCGAGCCATGTATGAGTTGCAAATGAAAAGAACAGATTCTTTTTTCCTGGAAGTTCAAGAGAGGTATGTGAAAGTCTGGGTCCAGCAGAAACCCAAAATGACTAGATGTGAGTGGTAACCTAAAATCTAATAGGTGCTGAATAGAATTTGTTCCGAGGATACCATTTGTTTTTTTCATGTGTGAAAAAGTAAGGAAATAAACTCCTACAAAGTTGTATGTGTAGAAACGAGTCCCCATCTTCTGAAATACGTTGCACATTCTTTTCAATATGATAACTCCCCTATGAAGATCTACTATGTTTCTAAATTATTCTAGTGAGGCAGAGTGGAGAGCTTACATGTAGCTTCTAGTAATCAAAGCATGTTGTGGAGCCACCATGTTCTTGCAGAGCTGAGTGATTTTATAACATTTACAACTTTTTGACTTGTTGAAACAGGGAAGTTAGTTAACATAATATGATAGAAATAGGCAGAATTTAATGAATCTTATTAAAACAGAAGGTGGAAAGATTTAATTTGCATTTAATGGTACTAATGTAGTTTGCATTACTTTTGAAACACCAGTCTTGTTTGGTTTTTTTTTTCTTTTGTCTCTTTTAAGGTTTGATGGAGATGTAATTACAACAGATGAGAGGATCCGAACACTGGCTCAGAAATGGCAACCCAGCAAGCGCTTGAGGTTGGAGGAGCAGAGTTCAAAAGCAGTAGATACAGATATGATCATCTTGCCATGTTTGGTATGTACATCTCCACAAAAAGGAGCAGCTGTGAAATAATTCATTCAGGCATTGAGTAACTTCATGTTTGTTTTGTAACTTCAAACCTGATATTTTTAATTTTTTTTGACATAATCTGTTGTTAAAGGTTTATGTCAAAATGAATGAGCAGGTACAATGAGAAGCAAATACTTCTTGTAATTTCTTAAGGAAGGGAGAGAACTTGATTCTCAGGTCAGGGGAACAAATTATGATTGCACATTGTAACTTTTTCTCTTTAAACAAGAGAGATTGTAGCTCATTACCGTAAGCTTATGCAGTGTTACTGTTTGGGCATATTATTGTTATCTTACAGTAATTCCAACAGAACAAGGAAACTATGAATTTGTCTTGTAAAGTGAACACCACGCTTGCAAGCTTTAGGTTTTGCATTCAATGGCGTGGTCCTACAGCTCTTTGCTTTATTTTGGGTGCTGATTCCTGGGCCTGTGTGTATCACCAGCACGGTTGTCTTATCAGTTGCGTAGCAAAGTGGATCAGGGGCTTTCTGAAGTAGTTTCACATAAATGTAAGAAAAAAAAAAATTAGGCCTTACAACAGCTTATACAGAGGCTGTGAAATATCTACCCCAGAAATTCTCCAAGCTTAGCTGGACAAAGCTTTAGTTGTGAAGTTGACTCAGCTTTAAGTCAGATTTGGCCCAAACTATCTCCGAAGGTCCCTCCCAAATTGCCTCACCCTGTGTCACACGTAGCATGGCATTTTTGTTGCTTTACCTTTGTAGGTCAGCTTAAAGTAACGCTTCTGGTTAGAATTCTGCTGTTTCTGCTCGTGTGCACAGTCATGAATGAATGCATCAGTGCATAGGGAAGTCTGTTGACATAAACGGTCTTTTTGAGGAATTCTGTCCCTGTAGGTGTGTGAGAGAGAACACTTCTCTGTTCTTGGATGCATCTCATTTTTCAGTATGCAAAAGACAAATTCCTTTGTAAATTCAGCTTGCAGTCTGATGGGCTGGTCAGATATCCAAACATAAGGAAGTAAATTGTTGAGAGCCTATTTTCAAACTTGCATTTCTTTTTTTTTTTTGGCAGTCAAAGCCTGCACTGTGCGATAAAGCAACAGAAGAAACCAATCCAGTCGCCCAGAAACTGATAACCAACACGGAGAGTGATCTGCAGCTTAGTTATGCCAAGCAACGTCGCACTAAGAGTTCAATACTCCTACACAAGGAGCTGGACTCTAGAAGTAAAAAGGCCGTGAGGGATTACCTGTATCGTGTGAATGAGGCAACTGCTGTTCTTTATGCCAGGCATGTGCTGGCATCTTTGTTAGCTGAGTGGCCAGATGATGTGGCAATAAATGAGGAAATCCTAGATCTTAGCGGCCCAGCTCATATGACATACATACTGGACATGCTTATGCAGCTGGAGGAGAAGCAGTTATGGGAAAAAGTAAGTGGATTTCACTTATACGTGTGAACAAACCCTGTGCCTACATGCCTACGTGCCACGAGACTCTTAACAAAAATACTTGCAGCTCCTTTTTTAAACTAAATTAAAACTCCAGAATTTAAATTAGTTCTGAAAAAGCGGTTGGAATCTGTCAGTGTCTTAATGTACCGATTTTGTTAACAGAAAATGGAAAAAACAGCTCCATGGAGACAACTCTTTCAGTTCTGAAAGAGCTATATGAAAAAATAAATCTTATAGAGAAATAGGTGAAATAGGCAGTCTGTTTTGTACAGCTGCTTTTTGTTAGCTCTCAATGTGTGTATTCTAATGCCTGCTACTCCATTGATGAGCTGACTGTTACTGTGGTGGAAGTGATCTTGGAATTATAAGAAAAGTGTTGTAATGAAAATGTGAGCTCGATGCTTCACAGTGGTCGAAGCAAATCAAGTGCTGGGAATCTTCAAAGAAGGAATCAGAAATAAAACAGAAGGCGTTGGTATACTGCTGAACCAATAGCATGCTGTCATCTGGACTACAGCATGTGACCTGACTACCTCATCTCATTAAAAAAAAAAAAAAAAAAATTAAGAAGTTGCAGTACAACTGGAAGAGGTCTGGAGAAGAGCGGCAGAAATTATTGTAGCCATGAAATAACTTGAATACGAGGAACCAACTAGTTTTCTTCATCCTGGATCTTTGCCTTGTGGGGGGCATCAAGAGAGGAGTAGTAATAAAAAAAAAATAAATCTGTTCACTTTCTCTGTAGTTTTAAAACAGTAAGCGGCATACGAAAGTTAACAGCAAGTGTTATTCACTGACCGTCCCAGTAAGAAAACAAAGGAGGGTCAGATTACGGTAATAAGTGGCAGGTCCAAAACAAACCAAAAGAACTGGTTCTTGACACAGTATGCCATTGAAATTGTTGCTGCAGGGTGTTTATATAGGTTCAGAAAATGACAGGATGAACTGATAGAATGAAAATCTGTTAAAGGAATATTAAATACAGAAGTGGAGCCTTTGTCTTAGGCTATTCTGCAAGTGTGTGGAGGCGAAGAACTTGTTCAGGAAACTATGCTACGTAGTGTTTTTTGGTTTTTTAAATTCCTTTTCCCCAAGAAATCAAGTTTTGGCTGACTTGGAGATGAGCCTTTTGGTGTGAGGTAGTGTTACGTTTTATATGAGTAGTTAGAAAATTGCTGGTGAAGAGATGGAATAGGTTGCTATAATGACCTGGAAAGGGCCTGGAGTAGCAGGACTCCTGATGAGAGCTTTTGTGCACTTTTGAAAAATAAGAAAACACATTTATTTGTATTTTTAAAGACCCAGCTCTTGCACCTAGTGCTTTCAAACACTGCAGCCACTTAACTGCCACTTAATTATTCCTTCTTATGCATGGAGTTGTACACTTTGAAGGCTAAAACATGACATTTCTAGTCGATCAAAACCTGTAGGTGTAGAAGTATGTTAACAAAATTGTTTATCTTCCTTGTTTACAGCTGTAGTGTACTGTTAATTATTTTATGGATTAGCCTTGATTCTAGCATTTGTGGAAAGAGATGTATCTAATAGCTGTCGCATTTTTTTATCAGATAAAGACTGAAAGATGGGGAGCAGAGGACAGAGTAAAGTCTTCTGCACTTACAGAGATGACAGTTGTAAACATCATTTGTAAATTTGTCTTGTTTCTTGCAGCTCGAGTCTCTCTTCTGAAATGTTGTGTCGCTAGAAATGACTCATGTCAGTCATCAGCATGCACACGTGTAAATGTTGTTTTGATGGCAAATTACACTTATGTCACATGTTGCTTCTCCCCAGATTCTGCAGAAAGTACTGCATGGGTGCAACGAGAGCATGCTAGGCACAATGGCACTGACAGCTTGCCAGTTCATGGAGGAACCCGGAATGGCAGTCCAGATGCGTGAATCTAAACATCCTTATAACAACAATACTAATTTTGAGGTGAGGTAATACGTGTAGTACAGGGCAGTGGATTTGCATGACTTGAAGATTTGTTGACAAACATCAAGGTGGTTGGAGCAGAAGTCTCAGCCTGTGGGGCTTCTGTGCTCGAAGCACCTGTGAAGTATCTGTTCAGTCTTGCTTTTGAAAAAGACTGATGCCAGATCACTGAGGCCTTTCCCTGTAAAGAAATGTGTCCAGTAAGGCACTTTAATGTCCTAATTCAAAGAAAAGTGCATCACTTAAATGCTTTTACGATGCATGTGTTTGAATCAGATCATACTCTTAAATTGTTTCTGGGCCTTAATGAGCAAATATTTCTACCCTTTCATCCAAAGGTCTGTTTTGCTTGGTTTGTTACTTCCTTGTGCTATTTGACAAAAGCTAGGAGCGGAGCCTTTTTTTTTTTTTTTTTCTTGTATTTCTCATACTAGACTATTTTCTCCTGACACAAACAGCTTCTGATTTCTTTTTCTTGGTGTTTGAAAGCGTTTTTCTAATATAGTTTGGTAAGTAATTATTGCCTCTGGGCAGACTTGGGATTTTAATTTCCCTGCAGATCTGACCCTTCTGATTTTTGTTTTTAAAATGCATATAAGCCTTTAGCTTCTGGCAGCGAGATCGGTATCAGCAACATTACTGCTTTTAAGAAAACCAAAGCATAGCTGATAATTAATTTTGCATGCTTAACAGTTAATATAAGCAATAGGCCATGCTTTACGTTGGTTGAATCAATGCTGCATAAAAATACGATAGAGGTTTTTCTCCCATGGAGATGCTGTAATATTTGTTGTATCTCCCTTGTTTGTATGGTGAAAGTTAAGCAGCCACTTGATAATAGAGTATTACAGCATACAAAGAGCATATGTTTATTTCTCAGGATAAAGTTCACATTCCTGGTGCTATCTACCTCTCAATCAAATTTGACTCTCAGTGTAATACAGAAGAAGGCTGTGATGAGTTGCTCATGTCCAGCAGCAGTGATTTCCAGCAGGATCGGCACAGCTTCAGTGGGTCTCCACAGAAATGGAATGATTTCGAGCTTCCAGGTGAGTATGCGGCATTTCACAGTGCGAATGTATAGAGTATTGCGGATATCTGGGACTCCTGAAAGTACTGAAAGAGGAGAGTTAAATGCGGATGTTCCTGAGATGTGTGTGGGGAAAAAAATAAACCTTTTCTTGTCCCAATCTGTTTGTTCTGACGTCTTGCATTTGTTTCTTAAAAGTAGGCTTATCTGTTGTTCTGCTACTTGACCTTTTTTTCCACACCCCAGTCAAAGCATGCACTTAGCTACTGGAAACAAATTTTGATCTTGATTCTGTTCCAACACAGTCCGTGTTCTGCACAATATTCACTTACGTTGTTTCTGCCTTGTCTTACTTTCCACAGGAAGCACATTTTTATTAAAAAAAAAGGAAAAAAAAAAGATAGGCTTATCTTTTGTCTCTGTGCTATACTAGTGCTCGGAGCAAACATTGTGTGCCAATGCCTTGTCTCCGGTTATTGCCACCGAGCATAGCTGAAAAAAAATCAGTCATTTGACTGACGACCCCAGTCTGTAGTCTCTAAGCTCAGTTTTGATAACACAGTAGCTAATGCCGGTGAGCTGAAGGGCTGCATGATCCCATGCTGCTTTTAAGCTGTTTTAACCCACTGAGCACCGTGGCGTTGCAGGAAGCTTTTCACTGCGAGCACTGTCAGTAGCTGTAAATAGATTGAAGAACTTTCTTAGCAAAGCAGTTTGGGTTACAAGGCGCTATTTAGAAACAAATGCGTGCTTTGCAGAAATATTTTGGATTTTTTATGGACTTCTGTCTTCCTTTTCCTCCCGAATAGTTGCGGAGGTTTGCCAAGAAACTGAACTTTGAGGTCCATTGTTTTGGAGCAGAGTTGGCTGTGCAACTTGGAGTTTCACCTTGTCAAACTTCATTTCCAGCCAAAGCTGTCTGGGTGAAGGCTTTTGATTTCCACTCAGCAGGCTTTAGCTGCAACCAGGCATTTGAAGGCTTCTGGGCTTTTCATTTGATGGCAGGGCTTTCTCAAGACTCTTAGGAGTAGGAGAGAGCAATGGCTCCATTTTGTGATGAAAAGGGGAACAGAGTTTTAGATACTCTTTTTTTTTAAAATTATTTTTTTAATCCTAAAAATGTTTTCAACATTGTTCTTCCTGAAACTGAAAAATCTGCTTCCCAATGAAAACTTGTGCCAGGGTGATAGGATTTTTCATGGAACAGGAGGAAAGTTTAAGTTTTAACCAGATCTAATATTACAGAGCACGATAGGTAAGGTTGTCTTGTTTGGTGTTACAGCTAGCTACCAGTGTTCATCTCTGTGAAGCTGTAGATGCTACAATGACATAAACTTCTTGAATGTTCCACTGCCTGATTGTGAAATGATTGAACCTTTTGATCGTTCTTCCCCTTCTAAGTGGTTAACGGTTTTGTTCCCTGGAGTAAAAGTGCAACTTAATTTTCTGACATGTAAAAGCATCGCAACTTCACTTCAACGTTTTTTTTAACCTTTTGTTTAATGGACTGTGAACTTGGCTGCTTGTTTAGAGGTTCTCTTTTCATAAATCATAACGGATTGGGAACACAGTTGGAAAAGTGAAGTTTAACTGTGTACAGTACAGAGTTTCTTTAACTTCTGTGTAGTTGACAAAAATGTAAGAGACATTATCCTTGTATCTTTACACAGTGGAAACCATTCTGCGTTTTGCTTCAGCCTCCTGTTTATCATGCTGCTCTGTGCGTTTTGTAATTACCAAAAAGTAATAGATCACCTCTTGAATGACGATATCTAGGATTAATTTATGACATCTTTTCAATTGATGGTATATGTGATAGCATAAGTGACTTAGAAGGTAGTAATGTGGATTTTCTTACTTCCCTTGTACGCAGGAGACACACTCTACTACCGATTTACTTCTGACATGAGTAACACTGAGTGGGGTTATAAGTTTACAGTGACAGCAGGTCATCTTGGAAGGTTCCAGACAGGTAAGCGCTGCACAGAATGTATTGGAAAGGACTTTCTGGAATTATTTTGCCAGATTTTGACAGACTTGTGGTTATCCCTGGGTTTTTTTGGCTTAGAATTTGCTTTCTCCAATATTCTGGCAACAATGTGATTGGTTTTGTTCAAGTCAAAACTGGACTAATGTCTCTTACTGTGACTTTATGCTAGAAATACCAAATCTTCGCCAGCACTTGGAGATAGCAATTATAAAATGGTTAGTTGTAGTCAAAGTCTCACTATATGACAGTAATTACGTGCAGGATTTAGGAAATGCTGCAAGGTGCTGTAATTGGAAAAGAAATAAATGCAATTGTGTTTTGAAAAGTAGCTCTCCTTTAAAATAGGTTGGTTCTGGATCTAATTTCTATATATAGCAGAAAAGGTTTTCTTAGTTTCTTTCAGAGTTTAAATATTTTAATGAAATTGAGGGTGGTGAATGATTTGCAACCAGCAAAACTTTACTGCATATCACATAATAGTGAGAACCAGTGTTTTGTTTGCCTTGTTTAGGCAAAACTTTAATTTCAGGTAAGAATCTTTGTAATTTTTGTCTAAGTTGTTCCCCAGAAAAGGCTTGTGATGTCAGGATTTAATCTATGATTATCCCAGATTTTATTTTTTTTTTAGTTTATTTGCAGGGTGGGGGGTTGTTTGTTTTTTGGTTAATTTATTTCTTGTTTGCCAGACCAATACTTAGTATATGGAGAAGAGAAAACTGAGTATCTGAACAGAATGGGGCCCTACAAAAATAACAGCTGTTTGACTTTTATTTTATCTTTTTTTCCTTCCCCCCCCTGCCCCCCAGGATTTGAAATTCTAAAGCAGATGCTGTCTGAAGAAAGGGTAGTTCCTCACCTCCCACTGGCCAAAATCTGGGAATGGCAGGTCGGGGTAGCATGCCGTCAGACCGGGCACCAGCGTTTGAAGGCTATCCATTTGCTCTTGAAGATAGTGCAGTGCAGCGCCCAGAGGTAAGTGCACTGCTCTGTGTCATGCACTAAAAGGAAAAGGGCCAGAGAAGAAAAAGTGACTTAAGCTAATATTATTTTGAAGCCAGAAAGCCACGATTTGAAGTAGGTATTCTTAATTTGCCTTTCAGATACAATTCACAGTGCCTCAATAGCAGAAATTTATTATAAGGGAGTTTGTGCGTGTTTTTTTTTTTTAAATTTTCTCTTCCTTCTTGGCTTTTAAAAAAGGTCCAATTAATTCGAATGTTGTAAAGAAAAAATCACCCTGAAACAGAACAAAAAATAGATTCCAGTTAATTTTCTAGAAATTAATTTTTTAGAACTGTGTTGTTTGTATTAGTTGTACTTCAGAATTAAGGTGAAGGTGGAATAATAAACTGGTGAAAAGATGAACTGATTCTCTGTAAAGTAAATAACTTTTATTATTTTTAGTTGTACCGCTAAGCCTCTAATTGAGTTTTAGAAGGGATATATGGGCTAATGCTTAAGTATGTATGGCATGGGTGTTTCTTAAGAAAATGTTGAGCTTTTATAGTGTTTTGCAAATGTGTATAGTCACATTCATTCAGTAGAAATGCTGGAAACAAAAGACAACAGTGCTGGAATGCTGACACTTATCTCTGTTATGTCCCTTCAGTTCAGGAAAAGCAAAATCACGAATACAACAGCATTCTACTAGCTCGCTTCGTTAAAGTGTCAAAAAGTATATTCACATGTAGTGTACGTAAACTCGTTGCTTGACTCTGTGTAGATTTGAGATACACTGATCTGCATCCAAGTCTGAAAAACTGATTTTGGTATTACTTGTAATCACAGATTTGTGGTGGGGTTTTTTTGTTTGTTTGTTTGTTTTTCCCCAAGTTCCATTGAGTTTTTTCATCAGAAAATGCCTTTGTCATGTGGACAATAAATGTAATTGCTAAAAGATCACGTCTCTGTTGTGCTTATAACATTAAATATTTTTCTTAGCTAATCAGATGGTAGGTTCTGAAATTGTTTCCCCCGTCTCCCCTGTCCCCTACTGAACAATATTTGTCATGCTATCTGTATGATGAGTGACATTTGGGTTAGCCAGCTTTAACTCAGGAGTAAGAAGGAGGCAGGGTTGAAGTTGTTTGTCGAGCTATATGTGATTTTTTGTCTGTCTGCCCTATACAAGGGTATTGCCTGCTCAGTGCTGTAGTTCGGTATTGTATAATTTCCAGCAGTGGAGCTAGAGCATTTAGCACAGCGATATATATAGCTATTTTAAAGTTCTCATTTCAGGAGGCCACTCAGTTTTAGAAAAATTATTTAGATCTGTTCGTGGGTATGAGGTTTTCTCACTTCACAGATTCAGAATGGAATTCATTGTGCTGAAACACCTGACTGAAATTAGATTTTTAAATACTACTTGTGTTTCTCCCTTTGTTTACACATCTGTCAAAACTATGGGTTTGTTCTCTTAAATTTGTTTGGGTTTCCCCCCCTGCCCCCTCCCAGAAACAGGCGTAAGACCATGATTACTCACTATTTCATTTAAATCACTTTTTCTTTTCCTTTTTTTCCCCCCAGGGACTGTGACCTCACGCTGTTGAAGCCACTTTGGCAGCTTTTTACCCATATGGAAAACAACTTGTGTCATGACATGACGAAGCCTGGTATTCTCCTTCCTCTTCATCGTGCACTTGCAGAACTCTTCTTCGTTACAGAAAACAGAGTTACTGTAAGCAGTTCCTCAGTTCCTATCCCTTCTCTCCCCAGCTGGGAATGATATGTAGTGCAGCATCAAATTAAATGCACTTTTCCTTTGTCCTGGTGAAGTTCATCAGTTTTAGAAACATAAAATGCTTCAGAAACGTAAACAACTTTCTCTTGTGGAGTCTGGTAGCAAATTCTAATAGAGGGGCATGCTGTTTGCTTATCCATCCTGGGGCCTTAAGTAATAATAGTTGTGACTCTTCCTTGTGCAATTAAGGCAGTAGGCCGTAAAGCCACTCTTTATTCTGAGAGGAGTGCTGGTTTAATAATTAATTTAAAGGTATTTGAATGTGGTTTTCTGTGAGTTGATTTGGAACGCTACATATGAACAGCCTGTAATGAACTGATCTCCGTGGTCACAAACTGTTCTAGTCCAGGAGAGTCTTGTGTGCAGTTCTGATAGCTTTGGTTCTTGGGAACTGCTGTAATGATCAGCATTTTCAAGTTAATTAGTAGGGTGATACCTTTGGTAGAAACGTTGGTGTTCATAGAATGCTTTCTGGCTGCAGGAGCTTGGATCTATACAGGAGTATTTGCTTGCCTTAAATACTGAAGATCATCTTCATCGCTGCACAGCACAGGTAATAAAATTGCACGACCCCGGCGATGGGGGGGTTTGTGCTATTTTTCTGGCAGAGACAATGAATAACTTCGGATTGCCCAGTGGAGTTTTATCAAATAGATATGCGTGTACTTGGGCTTTACGATACCATGACAGGGCCTCTGAAATTTGGCCATGAACTATGCAGAAATGCTGTTCTGCTTGAGCAGTCGATGTGCCACAAAGGGGCTGTCAGGTGTTCTCAGCCGTATCTGTTCTACCAAACGGGCCACTCAACTGCCAAAACATGGACGTGGGGAAGGGGGCTGGTCTTTCAACCCCCTGGAAATGCAGTTGCCTGGCTGAAACGGCCTGGATGCATGACAATTAGTTAACCAGGTGGAAACAGGCTGGTTATTTATCTCTTTCTGTTTCATTTCATACAAGGATTTCTTTGCAGTTTTGGATTGAGGAGAATCTTTGACGAGACTTTTGTTTTTCCTTGTCTCCTCCAGGCCCTGAAAAACATTGCTGCTATCAGCCTTGCCATTAACTATCCGAACAAATCAACAAGTTTCTGGAATGTTTAATACTGGCTCAGGCCGGAGTGCATGGGATAGAGTAGTTTGTCCATAGGACATTGGAACAAACATCGTAACTCCGTTCAGGAAAAGTTCCTTCAGCTTCAGTGTATGAGCACTCTGCAGCCTTCCTTCCTTCCACCTTGATGTAGAATTTGTAAAAGTAAAAGCGCACTTCAATGAAAAAGCACATCTTGAAGTAACTCACGCATCGCCTACAGTTATGTATGCACATATTGTAGCATGTTAGAGTAAACAGAACAATACTTTTTTTTTATTCAGAGGAAGCAAAAGAAAGAAGGTAGCTGAAGTATGAGCATGGAAGGCCCCTGCATTGCTATCATCTGCTCCCAAGGAAACTTGATTGATGGAACGTGACAGCTTTGAAAATACTGCTGAACTCTGAGTGATGCCATCAGCAGTGTCTGTTCTGTATCGTTGAAGTGAAATAGGCAAACCCAAATCTGGTGGGCTGGTGCAGAAATGGTCCACACTTGAATCCTGTCATGTTTGCTTTGAAGGCTACTACCCAAGGGAAAGGACTTTAATTCTTACTGAACCGCAGGTTGTAAGACAAATTCTGGGTGATTCACATAGCAGTTAAAGGATTCCAGTTTCAGAGCATCCTCCTGCAAGATGTTAAATGTTTCTCCTGGTCTGATTCAATCAGCAGAATCATCTATTCTTACCTTAATTTACCTCTGGTGTGTCATTCTAGCTAGTACATTATTCTAGTGCAGAGGGCAAAGGCTGGCCCCCGTTCAAAAAGCAGTGGTAATATGAAGAACCGAGGAACTAGCCTGTTTCTCGATGATCACATCTTTACAAGACATCATTCATGAGGCTTTTTTCTTTTAATTATTTCAATACTAGTGGCTTAGGAGGTCCTTCTTGGCAATGTTGGGAACCTGGACTCCCAGCACTCAGGGTGGGGGTTAATGATCAATCCAGTCTTATAGAGCAATAACTGCATTACTCTTGGTGATCACGGAGTGAATTGCAGACTTTCCATGCTGAAATAAATTGGCTTTCTTCCTGTTCAACTACGCTGGTTATTCCCTTTCCAAAGAGTTAGAACATAGAAGAATTTGGGGGTGTATTTTGTATACCATTATACAGTATATAGAGCTGCCCTTGTCAAATATGATTTCAGAGCACTTTTTATGCTGATTATTTTCTTCTTCTCTTCTTCACCTCAACATCAGGATATGAAAAAAAGGCAATCAAAAGCTTCAGTAGTAACCGACGGCAGGTTGTCTAAGGGCAGTGGCTCTGTCAGAAGGGCATATGCTTTTTGACCATGCTTGTCCAAAAAGTGAGTCGTGCCTAAACAGCAACGTGCACCATGCGCGGGAGCACTGCCTTGGGGGCTGACCTCTGAATTGATGGTCTCTATCAGCTGGGGCAGAAACTTTTAAGGGTGGTCCAGTCTCCCTCTGAGAGGGAAACGTGCAGTAATACATCCCCTTTTTTTTTTTTTTTTTTTTAATGGCCCCTAGTGCTGTAGTTAAAGGTGTTTTGACTTCTGTTCAGCCAGGTGAGTACCAAGTGAATGGCTTCTGCGGGGGATGAGGTTGAATCAGGACGTGCTTATTCTGCCTGAAAGACTTAAAAGTGAAGACCAAGCAGCACTATGCTGAAGCTGTTGCCTTCAGGAATGGAGTGGTCCTCTTAGCAAATGGGAATGCCAGAATTCAGGAAAAACGTACAATTTATCGAAGACTGAAAGGAGGCGGAGTGATGGGGCTCTGAACCCCCTCCTGGAGTGTGCTGCAAGGTTAAAGCCCTGCTTCCTTCCTGAATGAGGTCACGATGGGAAGGGATTTATCCAAGCTGTGGCATGTCTTTAACGAAGCTGTGGTGTATCTTTAACACATGGATCGTTTTGTTCCCGCATCCCAGTAACGCGTCGGAGTTTGCAGTCTCGCTGCAGGGGGGGGTGAGAGCGCCCAGAGGAACCAACTGTTTCACACTTCCCAATAGCATGGACAGATTCTGGGAACAGGGAGTTGCTCCACCACGATGAGACATTCTTAAGACTGCTTTAGGGAGTCATGTCGATGGGACAGGTGAGCGTTTTGAAATTGCTCTTCTTGAGCAGTAGGACTTTCTGTTCGCTGCCTCGGTGTGAAGCCGTGGCTAAGCAGTCGAGGATATGCAATGGGCTGATTTGCGAAGGCATGTGGCATGCTGCTGAGATCTGCCTGCCCTAGTCAAAGAAGGTTTGTTTTCTTTTTTTCACGTCAGGGATGAAGACTGTAAATAAACCATTCATAGACGCTGTCATGGCTCTACAATACTATTTTTTTTTTTTTCCCGTTGGACTGTCTTTTTGCTTTCTGTATGAAGACAAGAGGCTGCAAGGATGACACAGGAGTGGCCAGTGTTCCTTACTAGGTGTACCACTTCACTTACTCTACCAGCAGTAACTGGCCTTGTGAGTCAGTCACCTTGTCCTGAAGGGACTGTCTAGGAACAGTGTCCACTAAATATAATTTCTACCCACTAGATGGAACTGAAGGACTGTGACCTGAGTTGACACTGAATCTGTTGCTGCCTTACAACTCAAATCATTCATTACGGATTTTTTAAGAGACGAGAAACACTGATTTTTTTTTTTTTTCTTCTGATAGTTTTAAAGAAAGAGGAAGAGAATACCAATAATGAATACTCATGATCAATCACATTTTGAAAATTCTGCGGTGGTTCCAAGTGGATGCGGATGATATTATTAAATAGTATAAAACTGTCTGGAAAACAGGTATGCTGAAAAAAAATGTGCCTAACATAAAAAAAAAAAAAAAGTTGTCCTGCCTGAATCACCTATGATGTGTTTAAAACAAACCATATTGTTCCTAACGACACATTTGACTTGCTTTCATTAAACACTTAAAAAAGAGAGTTTTATAATTTCTTTTCTTACGGGTTTACTACTTTGCAATTTTTATCAGTTGTTTAAAATATATCAGACCTTTAGATTTATTCCAGTTCAGTTCAACATGTAAAAAGAAAGCTACAGATGTGGGTAAAATATGCAAATGAAGAGAAATATATTGTAAAAATTCTATAAAAACAAAAAAGTACAACACAGTGTCTGGTTTTTTTTGCTTTTTCCTCCTCTCCTCACCGAATGCGAAATGCTTGATTTTCCAGTGAGATCCAGGGGTTTTTTTCTTATGAATCTTCATTTCAGTGCCTGTAACCAAACCCGCTTTTCCTCCTGCGGTTAGTATGGATCTGAGAAGGTATGGAACTATGCAGGGTACGTACTTCTGGAGTCCTCTCTTAAATTCCAGCCCTGCTGTTTACATTTCAGTGGCCTTATCCTAAAAATGAAGTTTTCCCATGGATACCCGTTGGTTTAAGTGCTTCTTATTTGTTTACTTTCAGACCTGAAACACGTCGGGGGGGCCCAGATGACCCATGTAAAATGGAGTTTTCTCTTAGTATCTTTTGATTCTGATTAGTGGAGTTTATCAGTGACAATGCTTGTACCTACCTAGTCTGGTGGGCTTAGTTTAAAAGCTTTGTTACCTTGGGTTTGGCTCAAGGAATGGGTTGTTCAGGGGCGTACGAGGAAGTTGACATCTTTCTGTATTTGCATGAAGCTGTAAGTTGTTTCCGCTGGCTCTACATGCTCAGAGAATGGTCTAATTAGGTAATTTTATGAAATACAAATCAATGGTATGATTGTGAAGTTCTGGGAGAGTGGGAGCCATTCCCTGAGACAGCCAGGTGGGAGGTTTCAGCTGGTGATAAATCTAACAAATTCGGTTTAATCTGTTAGTAAATGTGGTGTGATCCCAGGCATCGGAAGGGGTCAGTAGTTACAACCGTAATGGTTGGGAACCACTGTTTTTCAGATCAAGTTAGTTAATACTGGTTTTCTTCCAAGAGATCAAATTGTGGCTGCAAGTTAACCTGTAAAGCAGGTGACTTTTTTTTTTTATAACCTGCTTTTA
Organism: Falco peregrinus; assembly: GCF_023634155.1. Taxonomy (NCBI): domain Eukaryota; kingdom Metazoa; phylum Chordata; class Aves; order Falconiformes; family Falconidae; genus Falco; species Falco peregrinus. Next base: position 104,559,305 of record NC_073722.1, read on the forward strand.
GGAGAAGGCTACACTGTTTAAAACAAAACTGGCCCAAGTGTCTTGAGTTTTCACAGCCTGGCTCAGCTGTAACATTTCCAGGGGGGCTTGTCCCTTTGCAGCAGGAGGACAAGACGTGCCCTTTTGTACTGTTTTCAATCTGGGCCCACCATCTGCAAACCCGTGAAGGTGGCCTGCTGGAACGTCTGGTCACAATGGGAGCAGAGCAAGACCCAGTAATCTCTGGTTTGATACTTCTCCTTTCCCTTTGGAATGATAAATACGCTTTCTCGCCACCAAAAGTGAGCGGGGAAACCACCAGCACAAGCATCATACCTTGTTTTCAGGGCACAAGCAGCAACTGCAGCCGTGGGAGCCCGTCTGAAGCATGAGCTGATCTTTAGGTAAAGCAATGAGAATGTTGGAAAATAGATTAATTTATGTAAAGACGATGCTTTTCAACACTTGGCCAGTTAGCCTGTAGGAGGTCAGGCTGGATAATGACTGGAACAAAGAATGTGTGTTGGTAAAATGGCCTGAAAAAACAGGAACTGTGCTGGGCTTCATAGGGGGAAACAGAAGCCTGGCCCACCTCTGAATTTAAAGCAAAGTTGTCAATTCCGATTTGGATGAATAAGAGAGAAATCCACTGTGAACAGGGAAGGAATTAAGTAAGAGGTGAAGGAAGTAAGATTAAAGCTCATTCTTTCCATGATGGCCAGGTCTAATTGAATCGGGTCTATTCTGCAGAAATCTTTCCTGATTTTTACAGAAGCAAACACAAGAATAAAAAGCTGGTACCCAGCTGAAACCCTGGCTGCAGCGTTGTGGTGGGGCTCATAAATGGGTATGTAGTCTGAGCAGGAATAAACACTTTAAAAAACCAACCCAAAACTTCATTTCCTCTAACTGGAAACACAGAACAAGCATTCCTGACAAATAGATGGAAATCTCAAGCCAGTTTTGTAGTGGTCCTCAGCATTTAGAGATTTGTTCTTTTTATACTCAAGGGCTAAGAATGTTTGGATTTAGGGAACATGGGGAAAAAAAGTGGAGAAAAGGATAACAGGACTGTCTTGGAGACACGGTCTTTCCACCTGAATGTTAGGCAGGTTGCTGGGATGTTTCTCTTACTAATGCTTTTCTGACAACTAACGATTTTATTTTTTTTTTAAGCTGGTTTCTTGCTTCCATTCCCCACTTTACTCTGACTTTTCATAAATCTCAGTGCATTTTTTTTACGTTTGCAGTGCAAATAACAAATATTTAGGCTTGCATTGCATGGAAAAAGGTCAGTTTTATGAAAACTAAAGAAATGCAAAATTAAAAGTGCCTGCAAATACTTGTTGTTAGTGGTACCTTCTCTCACAGGATTATTTCGAAAACACTTTGTTAGCATTTCCTAGCACCTGTATCATCAAACACGCTTACTCCAAGCCATTTTGCTACCCGCACATGAGTGAGTGCGATGAGATGCTCCATTTCATACACACGGTGCAGACCACGTCAGGCAGTGAATGCCCCCTCCTCTCCACGAGCGTTCCCAGCCCCTGCCTGCAAAAAAAACTGGGGTTTGGCTAATTGCAGTGAGCTTAATTGCATTCTCTGATGGCTCTGCCCAGTGCCTATTCATACATCTTCAGTCGTCTCTTGCAACCTGCTGTGGTGCAGCTCTGTGCCTTGCTGCAAGTTGCCCACAAAAGCCGTCTTTTCTGGCTCCTTCGCTTGGCCAGGACGAGCCATGCAGCTTTTCCTTCGGGATGCAGAGGGGACTCTGAAGGCAGCCCCTTGTCCCTCCCAGATGGGGGTTGCTCTCTGCCAGGAGGTGTTGGTAAGGTTGGTGCTAAACATCACTCCATACCACTTTGTGCCTAACAGCTGACATGCAAAATTCTTCTTAAGCTCTTTGTAACGAGTCATTCCCCTGGACGTTAACCCACCTGTGTGCTGGGAGCACAGCGCTCACATCGCTGCCTTCCAGGCACCCAAAGGTTTTAACCTCCTCAACCACATAAAATTTCTAGGAGCCAACAAACCCCCTTATTGGACTCTGAAGGAGCTGCTGCTTCTGCTCATCTGGTGGCCTTGCTGCTGTGTCAGGAGTGTGGCCACGTCAGAAACCAGGTGAGAAAAGGCCAAGTGATGCGTGGTGGGTTTTGGTAATTATTTAAATATATTCCGCATGAGTTCTTAGCCAGACCCAACCCAGTGAATATCCTTAAACTACGTGACAGTTACTTCTGTGCTGTTGGACGGCTGCTGAGCGTTGCCCTGGGAGGGCTTTACAGGTGGGGTGATTTTTAGCATGGTGCCAGCACTGCCATCAGCCGTGGGCTATTGAAGCTCAGTCTGAGTTTCTGGGTGAGAGATGCCTGAAGAATTACAGGAAATGCTTCCCCTCATGATTTTATACTTTTTTTAAAACACTAAACACATCCTGTACAGATTTTTGTCTCTCTAATAACTCACCTCCTGTGGTATGACATCTATAATAGGAGATCTTCGATATGTGTACATGGCTAGACGTTTATTTGGGCTTCAGTTCATCGCTGTGCTTATCTTAGACTAAATTAAATATGGAATTAAGGTGTTATCTTAAGCACCTCTAGTTAAGTGTTTCAAGATAGGCTTTAAATCGGTTTTGTTGCCTTGGAGCCTAAACAGAGCACACTGTTGATACAAAGCTCACAAATTGTACAGCTTTCTCTTGCATCCAGCGAAGTCTGCAAAGGCAGAAAATAAAAAGATGAATTCTTGAGTCAGGAGAAGTGTTGAGTCAGGAGGCCTTTAGTGTCATCAGCTTGCTTGAGAATAAGTCATGTCTGCGTTTCTTACCCTTCTCCTTTACATAAACCACCCACAGAAAACTCATTAATCAAAAATGTCAATGGTTTCATAGAAATCCCAACACACACACACACACACACACACGTATAATGTTCCTTGGAGTAGCAGGTTGGGCTTTTTTCTCCCTGCCAATTGTATTCTTTTTAAAATGTTTTTGTTCCTTCATGCTGTGAGTGTTAATATTTAAACAGAAAAGGGCGTTTCATCCTCCTTGGGGTCAGTTTTGAATACACTGCAGGATTTTAAATGGCATTGCTTTGCCTTCCCTAATTGTCCTTGTGCTGCTCTGAAAAAATTGTGTTTTCCTCTGCTTGTTCGAATACACTGATGGGTTTTTCTTTTTCTGCAGATGTCTCAGCTTCTTCAAAGCTGATGGCGTGTCAGAGGGTGTGCTCTTTGCTTGCTGCTGCGGCTTCTGCGTTCTCATTCAGTCAAGGGAGGCAAACCTCCCGCAGAGGCAGGAGCCAAGGAGCTGAAAATAGTGGGTTTATTTACCAGAAACTCAAAGGCTCTCTGAGAGTAAAGCAAATCCCTCCCGAATTTTCCACTTATAGTGTGTCAAACGGGTAGAGCCTGCTGCTGAGAGGTTATAGCTTTTCTTTAATTAAGCCTGCACAGAGGTGAGTGGGAGGATCCATGGATGAGGAGCATGGACCAATGTCCGGGAGCTCCTGCTGCCTGTGCCCTGAGCTTGCTGTGTGCTATAGGAATTAGATGCGGTGCTCTGCTACACGAGGCTTCTTCCCAGCCGAAACCTGTGTTAGATGGTACAAGAGAGATTCCTCCAGTCCCTTGGCGGGAGGGCGTTGCCTGCTTTCTTTCCGAAGCTGAAGGCACCTTCGTGCCCCCTGGGCCAGCAACAGTTGCAGGGAAGCTGTTGGAGCATCGCCTGCTGCAGGGTGAGCAGCTGCTGCTGTTTGAGGGGGGGTTTCTCCAAAAAAAAAGGATCACACATTTACTTCCCAGCTTGTAGTCTCAAGCACATCCTGAGCCCTCACCAGGCTCACCAGCTGGGAACAGCGTGTCCTGTCGCAGGGACCGGGAAGCGCCTGTTCTTGGTACGGCGACAACCGTGGCATATGGCCTTGGCCGGGCTGCCCACCCCCGGAGCGGCTGCCGGCGGTGCTGGGTGCGCGGTGCCGGGTGTGCGGTGCCAGCCATGCAGGGACCATCCCGGGGGGAGCTGGGTGCCTGCCTTGGGCGCTGGTGGTCCGAGCGTGGCTCTGCTGGAGATGCACCACCTTCCGCGGCTGCGCTGGGTTGTGAACCCGCGTCTGTTGCTGCTGGGACAGCTCGGCCCCTCGCGTTCTGCTCCTGGGCTCCTGAGCACAGCAGCTTGCTGTCCTGGGGGAATGTCCTGCTCTGGGTTTCCCCCAGCGAGCAGCCTGCTGTCCCTCGCCTCTCCCCGGGGTGCTGCACCCTGCATGGCAGAGCTGGCCTCACCTGGGCTCGTGGCCAGTTTCCTCCCTGCCTTGGGACGTGGCTTTGGCACACAAGTGACGCGCCACGCTGATGGCTGCAGCCCCTCATCTGCCCAAGGCAGCCTTTGGCTTTTTTTTCCTTTTTTTTTTTTTTTTCTCCTTGGAGGATTTTGGAGAGCCACAGAGCCTCACCTGGCTTAGCAAGGCTGGAGCTCTCCAGAGCTAACGGAGCAGGACGTTGGCTTTGCTTGCACAGGCGTAAGCCTCTTAACTCACCTTCTGGCTCCTGATTTTTCACCACCCTTTACAGGGGGCTGCTGCGAGGCTCCCAGGGAAAGGCAGCAGAGCCCTGTTGCACCCCTAAAGCTGCCTGCAATCTCCCTTTCTGTTTCAGGGACCAGGTCCTGCAGCGTTCCTCTGGTTGCCCGTGTAGCATCTTCTGGTGGTGAGAGCTGCTGCGCTCAGGGCAGCCCTCTGGCTGCCACATCCCACAGGGAGAGGCATCACCCCTTGCTTGTTCTCTCAAATACCCCTCAGGCTCCTCCACTAGCTCTGAAATAGAAAATTTGCTTGCCTGTGAGGTCTGGGCTTCTCTTGCCCTGGGCCATCACGAGCTGCAGGCGTGTGCACGTGGCATCAAGTGGCTTCATGCAGAGTCATGATCCATGGCTTTAATTACAAGCCAGTCTGTTGGTAAATCTTGGATAAGTTCAAACAGATCGTTGCAGCTCAGCTGCAGCTTTTGAGCGGTTTGGTTCAGTGTTCAGGAGCCCTTTTGACCTCAGTGTGAATGTCTCTGGGCAAGGGCTGGGTTTTGCATCCCACCAGCTGCCTTCCAGGCAGGGCTTGGCCCTCGGCTCTTCTCCTCTGGTGGCACAGCCAAACTCCTGGCTCAGCCGTGCCTTCTTGTCAGATGTCCCAGGAGAATTTTGCTGAGCCAAAGCCCGCCTCCTTCTGCAGGGGACGTGGGAGAAGGCAGGCAAGGCAGGGGCTCATAGCTGTTTGGGGATGCAGTGTGATGGCCCAGATATGGAGCTGACCTGTTGCTGTTCATGGTTTTGCTTTGGGCACTGCTCTCGGCGCTTTCGGAGCAGCTGCACAATGTGGCAGCGGTGTTCCCTCTCTCCTGTTGCAAGTACCTGGGGTGGGAGCAAGGGGGGCTTGAGGGTGGCAGCCAGCCCAGGCACCAGGCGTCGCACCTACACTCCCCCCACCCAGCCTTTGGCCACCTCTGCAAGCCCCAGGCTGCGACTGCAAACAGTGACGCTGGCCAAGCAGCACCCTGGCAAGCAGACCTGGGGGAATCCCCCCTCCCCCAATAAAGCATCCCTTTGTGGTGCCTGCTGCAGAGCCAGGACCCAGCTGTGCCCCTGGGAGTGAGGGAGCAGCCCTGTGCACCACCACCCCATGCCCCCCACCTTGCTCCGGGGGATGCTGGAGGCGCAGGTCTGTGCCCGGGGCACGATCCCCCATCCTGATTTTTGAGCTGTTGCCTCCCACGGCTGCAGTGGTGGCCCCGGCGCCTTCCCAGGGAGCTCTGCCAGCTCATAAACCACTTTTAATCTCCCGAGAAGGTCCTTTGTGCAGCCTTTTGTCATCAGGGCCTGTCCCATTGCTATAGCTACGGCCCCTTTGCTGCTGGACACACCTGTTTGTTTTTCCAGCTCCTTTCTGTTGCTATCAGATTTCACTGCCACCTCAATAAAAGCTGAGAAAAGCCCTGCCCTGGTCCTGTGCCCTTGTCGCCTTTCCCGATCAAGGAAACTCCTTGCTCCCTTGAGCCTGTTTTTTTGCAGGGAACAGCCTCAAATCAGCCGGAGCCCCTCGGCATGGCTTTTTTTTCTGGCTTTTACCCTTTAAAACATTGTGCTCGTGATGGAGCGGGGCAGGGGATGCAGTGAGGTTCCCCGGGCACCGCAGGCTCCTGGGGATGGTGATGGCCCCGCAGCCTGTCAGCAGGAACTTTGCAGATATACCATGGGGTTTTCTCACTGACTGCTTTCCCCTGCCATGCATAAAACTTGCCAAAATTAGTGCTTTTGGGTTATCAACCCCCTGTGCCCAGCTCCCGGTCTGGCCGGGGAGGGCTGCTGTGCAGAGTGGAGGAAGGCTTGTTCTCCCGTAGGACCCTGGAGCCTTCCCAAGAGTTTGCATTGCCTTTCAGGGTCACTTAGCAAAGGAAAACCGACCGCCTGCGTGAGTTGTGGCGGCTGTGTGCTCAGAGAAATCCACCCAGCGGAGGGAACAACCCCGGGGGAATTTCCCCTGGCTGCAAGCCTTGTCCCTGCGTGAGGTGTTTCCCCTGCACCCGTGTCAGGATGGGGATGGATTTCAACAGCATTTCCCTGAGCCTGGGGGCTGATCATTTTTATTGGGGTGACTTGACCATAAGGATCCTGCTTTTCTCTTCCTGCGTTTCATTTCTTCCCCTGTCAGGTGTAGCTGAGGTTTATCCCTGGCACCGGGGCCGTGGGATCTGCTGTTTCGGCATGGCCAAGGTGCTGGGATTTGCTTTTCCTGCTCCGTGCACCGATCCCCGGCGTGGCTGAGTCACGGGAAACCTCTAGAGCCAGGCAGAAAAACCCACCCCCGGTTAACCTGCGACATTAATCCCACGGTGCCGGAGCTCCAGCCCTTTTCCTTGGGACCCCAAGTGATGCTGAAAGAGGGGAGAAGCCTCGGGGACACACAGCCCCAGCAGGGCGTGAAGGTGTGATGGCCCTGGGGGCAGTGAGCACGTGTCCAGCATTTGGCCCTAATTTTGTGCAAGCTGGCAATAAAATAATTAACCCAAATCTCCTCCTTATTTCACCTCTGTGCTCTTGGTATTTACTGTCCTGCAGCTTTGGCATCGCTTCTAAATATTTAACGTCTTGGAAATTGTATTTTTGATTAACGCGATGTATTTGGTACATGGTGCCTGTGTTACCATTACAAAAAAAAAAAAGAAAAAAACCAAATACAAAACCAAACCAAGACCTTTAATACTCTTCATAAAAACAGGCTGGGTTTAGCAACACCACGAAGGTCTTGCAGCTCATCCAGCCTCACGCTGGGCATCCCCCCATGCGTGTGCTGACCCCGAGCACTGCACAGCAGCTGTCAAATTGTGCCTGAAATTCAGGCTATTTTGGATCTGCTATAACATGAGCCACATCCCCTCTGCCAGCTCTGTAGCAGTGCTGCACATCTGGAGGGCAGGCACATCTGGGCAGCTGCTGCGGGAGGGCTGGAGCAGCGTTGGGATGCGCAAGCGGGAAGGGCAGGCGGAACAGCTGGAGCCTTTTGGCGACGGTCCGGCTCTCCCGCTGCTCATCACCCTGCGGGCAGACAAAACCAAGCTGCTGTTGGGTGGAAAACAAGCATTTCAGGAGAAATCCGTCACGCTCAGTTGAATGTGGCTGTAAACGAAGGGGGCTGCAGGGAGCACAGCGTGTGGCATGGCAGCGGCTCCTGACCTGCCCCGCAGCCTGATTTGGCTTTTAGAAAAACATCCAGCTTTGATATTTAAGATTTCCAGCAATGGAAAATTCACAGCAGCCGTGGGGCTGGGGAGCCAGGCGCTAATTGGCGGAACTTGTAGAAAAAGCGTCCCTCCAGCTCTTTTCCATTGGAAAATCCAAAAGCTTTCTCCAACTGTTGATTTCTCATAAAAACTAAAGCAAAACACACTGGGTGGGGGAGCAGGGCTGAGGGAAGATCTTGACAGTGTTGGAGCAGCCCTTTTCACTCCATCAGGACAAATATTTACATTTTTCTTATTGTAAAGTTACTCTTGTTTGGAAATAATTTGTTTTATATCACACTCTGTTACTGTGCTTTGAAAAATCACAAAGAAAACAAAGTGATTTTGCAGAAATACAATGTTTTGGCCAAAGCAGAATGACTTTTTTTTCCCCCTAATTTTCCCTGGGAACGTTGACGTTTTGGGGCTTTTTCCAATTCGGAAATTTCAGAGTGAGGTCTCATCCCTGTTTGTCTGGCTAGATCATAGAACAATAATTCTCCAAGGGTTAATAAATCCTTTAATAATTTTTTTAATCAGTCCTCGGCGTCTGTCAGGCACTCGTGCTGCCTGGTTCTGAGACTGGAGCCATCTGCGATGCTTCCTACCGCCGTGCTCAAACCCACCCGGAGCATCTGCTGCTCCCGTCAGTGCTGGTGCTTAATAGAGTAAATCAATTAGAAATCATCAATAAACGAGCGCCGCAGGTAGCACCTATAGATCAAGCAAATCGTATTTGAAAAGCGATTCTTTTCCTATTGCAAAAGCATCTCTCGGGTGCGTTTTGCCCCTCGGTGGAGGCTGTAACGTCCTTCCCGGTGTGTGAATTGCTGCGGATGTTTCCCTGCACTGGAAAGGGTGGGAGTGATTAGGGTAATTAGGGTTGGGAAGATGAGCAGGCAAGGGCTGTGTGGTCGCATCCCTGCCCGTGGTGGGAATACGTGCCGTATTTCTCATGGAGCAATAGATGAGAGGTGAAGGGTGGGAGAGGTCCCGGGAAGGCGGTGGGCTCAGAAATGGCTCTTAATCATCCACGGGACATCACATCATGGCAAAATCCATCCTCAGCCTGGGGTTTTCCTTTGGGAGGTGGGTTTGAGACCCACTGAGGTGACTGTCCCCGTAGCCCTCCGGTGGGTCGCAGCAAGTGGCCACAAGTGCTTTGCAACCCAAAATGTGTGATGCCACACCTGCCCCCAGGGCAGCAGTGATGCCCATCATGCCTGTCCTTCCCAAAATCTCCCTCAGCTCCTGCACACCCAGACACCTCCAGCCCTAACATCTTTCCTGTTGCCATCAAAGCGTGTGGTGATGCATCCCGGCCCCCGCGGGTGACAAGAGGCTCTGTCCCTTTTGTCCTGCTTTGCAGCTGGGGGGCTGAGGAGGGGGGAGGCGATGACACAGCTCCAGCCCCTCCTCAGCAGCGTGAACCTCCCTGCCCCAGGGGACATGCTGGAGAAACCCCCCTGCTGGGGTGCTGGGGCTGTCCACCAGCAAGCAACGCACAGGTTGGGTGTCACGGTGGAGGGGTCTGTGACCCCCATTGCTGCCCAGTTCCCATGGAAGCTCCTTAGCTGTTCCCTCCAGCCAGTGAGGCCATCCCCTGCTCTGACCGTGGGGAAACCAGCCCCCACGGGGGTCCCGGCTCACAGCTCGCCCAGGGCTGGGGGTTTTGCATGGGGCCAGGTGGGGGCTCGGGGACGGGCAGCTCGTTGGCCATGAGCTTTCTGCTGGAAAAGTGGCCTTTTGGTGCAAACATCCCTTTGTGTGTGGGGCTGGGGGAAGCTAATCCGGGCTGGCAGGTGCAGGCAGCTGGTTCAGGTGTCTGGAATAAGGGTAAGCCCTGCCTAAACACCCTGGCAAGGGCCCTTCCACCTTTAAAAGCCCTTTGCAGGGAGCCCTGGGGGTGCTCTGCCTGGGGTGAGATGTGTGGTCCTGCCTTGTGTGAGCTCTTCCTCTGCTTCCAGTGGGTCCAGCATCGCCTCCCACCCCGCGTCTCCCATTCTCGCTTCCAGCTCTCCCAGTGAGTAGGTTTTCTAGCCCTCTGGTTCTTTGTGCAGGTTTTTGGGATGCAAAGCCTAGGGGGGGCTGGGGGTTGGTGGGCACTGGGGGCCAGGACCCAGCCTCCAGCAAGGGACCTCAGGGAGGATTTTGGGACCCATGCGGCCACCCAGGGGCCCAAAGGCTTCCCTGGGGCTTTGGAGCTGGGTCTCTGCAGCCCCTGTTAGGGCACAAACCCACTGCAAAGCTCAGCTCCCAAATACACTTCTTCACCACCCATTTCTGTTGCTACATGAAGACCCTTGGCTTAAAGCTGCCTTTTCCCCAGCAAGGGGCTGCGATCACCTCTCCAGCCCTCAGAGCTCCCCATCACCATTCGGGATCAGCATCTCCCTGAGCAAATTCCTTGGAGGATTTTTGCCTCCATCCCATCCCCAGCAGTGCCGGAGAGTCCCAGCTCACACAGGGCTGTCTGCCACCACCTGTGCCCCGCTCCCCTCCGGCACATCCCGCTCGAGCACTTCCTTCCTCCGATCCCATTTTTCCAGTGATGCTTCTCTGCCGCTGTCTCCTGTCCCAGCAGCTGTTTCGTAGCACCAGCTATTTTGACTACTCTGTTAACTATTTATCCAGATGGAGCAGGGCTGTTGTCATGCTCCTGGCATGTTTTTTCCATATCCAAATTCTGCACCGAAGTGGAGAGGATGAAGCCCAACACACTCGGCGCGTCGCCCCAAGTGCTGGGTGTGCTCGCCCTGGCTGGGGTTCAGCCTCCCCACTTGCAGCCCCCCCGCCAGCCCCTGCCTTCACCCCCTGTGACATCAAATCCAGGGGGTTTCTCCTCCCTGTCCCCATTCTTCCCCTCGCGCCATCGGACCTCGCCCTCCTCGCCCCGGCCCAGCTGCAATAAGGAACTGGCGTGCCTTTATTTTCCTAGCACTTAATTTTAATCAAATGCAAATCCCAAACACTTTGCAAACCCAGCCACCCGTGTGGATGTTAATTGCCGGGGCTGGGGATGCTGTTTGCCACGCTGGGAAGGGGCAGGATGGGACCCCTGTGCCCACTGAGGGGGATGGGGTGCTGTGGCCCTCTGGGCATCCCTGGCTCTGCTCAAAATTGAGGTCATGCCAGGACCCAGCCTCCAGCAAGGGACCTCAGGGAGGATTTTGGGACCCATGCGGCCACCCAGGGGCCCAAAGGCTTCCCTGGGGCTTTGGAGCTGGGTCTCTGCAGCCCCTGTTAGGGCACAAACCCACTGCAGAGCTCAGCTCCCAAATACACTTCTTCACCACCCATTTCTGCTGCTACATGAAGACCCTTGGCTTAAAGCTGCCTTTTCCCCAGCAAGGGGCTGCGATCACCTCTCCAGCCCTCAGAGCTCCCCATCACCATTCGGGATCAGCACCTCCCTGAGCAAATTCCTTGGAGGATTTTTGCCTCCATCCCACCCTCCAGCAGGACTGAGGATTTCCCCACGAGCAAAACCGGTGGCTGGTGGCCAGCAGAGCCAAGGATGCCCTCACACCCACAGCAGGGCTCAGCCTTGGGTGCTCAGCAGCATTTGCATTGAAAATCCCAACTTTGAAATGCAAAAAGCACCCGGCTGCAATGGGAGACGTTGTAGCAGGGGGTTTATAGCAAAGCCTAAATATTTATCCAGAAACATTGTGTTTTCCCTTTACTCCGGAATTCCATATTTATTTCCTTTGCTCCCTCCTGGGCTGGGGATGAGCAAGGGCAGCCCCCAGCTCAGTCATGCTGGAGGGGATGTTTCTTACCACCTCACAGCAAAACTAGCTGAAATTCAGAAAGCCATGCCAAAACACTCTCCTTTGGCAAATTTTCTTTTCTTTGCAGAGAGCCTGAAGTTTCCAAGCACACTTGTCACTCAGTGCATGAAAGGAAAGTTGGCAGCTCTCCGAGCTATTGTCAACCCCCCTTATGAAACTCAAGGATTTCGGCTGCATTTCCTACCCGCTGACCTTATCAAGGTTTTGCATGCTCTTGACATTTCTTCATGCCACCGGGGCGGTTGCATGGTGCAAAACACTGGTGGCACTGAAGTTGAGGGGCTGTGGCGCAGAAAGCGCCAGGACCCCTCCCTGTGATGCCACAGGTCCCTTGTAGGGGTGCATCCCCTGTGCGTGGGTATTTTAGTGGAGATGAGTGACTCCCAGAACAATTTCTTTAGCAAATTCCCTGCTATTTCTGCTTCTGAGTTGTCAGCCAAGGTTTGCTGAGGGGCTTGTGCTCGTTTGTTGCTTCTGGTTGGTTGCTGAGGGCTTTGCAGCAGCAGCTTGGGGTGCATCCCTGTATTGCTCCCCCACCCCAGGGACACCTGGGGACCTTGAATGTTAGAGCACAGCCTTCAGCATGTCTCCTCCTGACATTCCCACCCTGCCTCTTAGTGTGTCTGCAAAAAATATGGTCCTATGTCAATTCAATGGTGCCTTGCAGTGGGTGGGCAAACAGGGATGGCTGCTCTGGTGCCATGTCTCCAAGGATGTCCTTAAGAAAGTCCTCAGCAGCACATGTCAGGGGCTGCTGGCCTCCATGGGAAGTCATCCTATACCAGGGGCACCTGATGCTATGGGACAGGACCAAACCGCCAGGGATTTATCCTGGACATTGGAGGCGCGGTCCGTTTTTCTTTTGGAGTGAATTTAATATCGCAGCTGAGTGCTGCCGTGTGCTCGAGCAATGCTAAACTGATTTTCTGGGAAGGTTTTTGAGCCCAGGCTGGATGTTCACAGCAGGTAAGTGGTTCCTGTGCCAGAAAAGCAAACCTGGGCTTTCAGCAGCAGGGACACAGTATGCAGTCAATGCAGAATCTGCCTGTGCCCTACAGCAAGCGCTGCACACACACATCCCACGAGCTGCCCGAGGTTTGGGTCATGCTGCTGGATCTTCATTAGTGGGCTGTGGAGCTCATTAGCGGGGGATGAGGGACACAACATGGACTGGGTCGGCTTCTTCCCCTTGGAAGCTCCTGCACAGGAGCAAAGCCATGTGCAGCGGGTGCTGTGCTGGGCACATCTGCGAGAGGTTTGATACTTGAGGGGTGTTTGGGACTTCGCATGTGCCCTGGGTGAGGGTATCTCTGGGGTCCCCACTACCCCCCTGGGACACAGTGGGGGCGGTTTGTGCTTGACCTGTGCCCTGCCACTGTTGCTGGCATCCCCTGGAGCACTGGTGAGGAGAGGGCCAGGCGTGGGGAAGCAACAGTTATGGGGTTGTGATGTTGCCTCTGCCAAATTGCAAGACCCACAACGCCCCAAAGTGCATCCCCCAAAGGCTGTCCCCACGGGAGCGTCAGGGTCAACAGTGCCGCGATCGACGGGTGCACAGTGAGAATGAATGCCTGCAGATTTGTGTGATGTAAGAGTGAAATCACATCAAAAATATTGATCTTTGCCCTGTGCTGGCCGTGGGGGTACGCTGCTGACCAAACCCCGTGTGCCGTGCCCGCAGCAGGAGCGGCTGGCCCCACCGGGTTTCTGCGAAACACAAGTGCACCCTTGGCCGTCAGCCACTGAACAACAGCACAAGGGTGTTCGGCTTCCTCGAGGCTGCCTGGCCATGGAGATAAGCACCGGAGCAGGAAATGTCTTGCTCCGTGCTGAGCTGGAGCAAGTTCTGGCTCCCTGGTGCTGGGGGGGCTGCGGCTGTGAGCCACAGGGCAGCACCCGCGCCCCTCACCAGTAGGATGGTGGGGATGTCCCCAGCGTTTGTCTCATGCTTTTCTGTGAGGTCCCCTCTTGGGAATGGTCGCAGTGTGGGTATGGTGGGACTGGAGGATGCAGTAGGCAGGAAAGGGAGGCAGGGCAGCGCCTGCCAATAGCCCCCGACACCCCCATCCTACGGCCGCACAACCATCCCAGCTGTGACCCCACTGGCAAAACACGAGCAGCATGGCATGGGCACCCCGGGGTCTGTGCTGCGCTCATCCCAACGAGACAAGTTCCCCATTTTACAGTGGGATGCAGGCATTGCTCTGGAAGCCAGTTACAGAAACACAGGCTTCGTGTGCTCACCCTCCGCAGCATCGCTGCTAGCAGCCAGCCTGCCTGTGGCAAGGGGGTCTCGTGCACCCTTTGCACAGGTCTTGGGTGATTTCCAAATGCCCAGCACTTGCTGGGGTGCAGAGGACCCCTCTGGCCCCACCGGCTCGGGTGCTGGAGTCAGAGCAAGAGGCTGCACCCCCTCTTGCAGCCGGCGTCAGGAGCTGCCTGCATCCCATGTGGCCGCCTCTGTGGTTTGTGGTGGGCTGTGTTTTGCCAACAGCATTTGGTAAACAGCCCCACACGTGGTGCACAAGAAGGATCCTAATCTGACTCCAAAAAAGCAAACCAACCTGAAGTTATCTCTGCAAGCCAAGTCTGCAAATGCAGGAAAAATTCCTGCACCCGCTGCAAAAAGTCATCAGCCCTCCTCCTTGCTGAAGATAATTGCTTTGGGTACCAACAAGCTGCTCCTGGCAGCATGGAGGCAGGACACGATGTCCCAGGGACCGGCTGCTTCCCCCCCCCGCCCTCCCCCCCCCCGTGTCCTTAGAGCCATCCAGCTGTCTGCTGGTTGCCATCTCAAAGGTGGGAACGGCCTCTGGAGAGCAGGCACGGAGTGGGATGCAATGGTCACTGTGGCTGGGGGCTGCCAGCAGGTTTGCAAAACAACAGCTATTATTGAGACCCTCATATTTCATAGAGTCACAGAGTCCCAGGTCAGAAGGGACCTCAAGGATCAGCTGGTCCAACCTTTCGGAGCAAAAGTACGGTCTACACCAGATGGCCCAGCACCCTGTCCAGCCAAATCTTGAATGTGTTCCACACTGGGGAGCCCACCCCTTCCCCAGGGAGGTTATTCCAGCGGTAAATTGTTCTCATTATGAAAAATTTTCCTCTTGTGTCCAATTGGAATCTCCCCAGGAGGAACTTGTACCCAACGTGGGGCCTGATTTTTTCCTACAGGGCTCTTGCACACAAGCTTTTCCTGGAGGAAAAAAAACATTAATGGGGTAAAAAATGAAATTAATTGGAGGAATAAAACGGGGGGTGCACACAGGGCTGGGCATCAGCTAAGCACAGCATGTTCCCCATTTTTTCCTTAGGAGAGCGCAATGGTTTGGCTCAGGGCAGCCGGAATTATTCCACCCGTGCCTGGGGTCAGCTCCGTGGCGAGCTCCAGGAGAGGGACCTGACTCACGCAGTCACTAGCAGATCATTTTGGGGTTTTATTTCTTTCTTGGTGATTAACGGCGGTGTTTCGTTTCTAATGGAAGGAAATAAGGAGGAAATGGTTGCTTGCCTTCATTTGTCAGGGGTTTGTTTAAATGGGCGCTTGCCTTCCCTGGAAATAGGTCATGGCTGTATATTTTCATGGACAAGAAGCTGGTGGGGCCGGGGCTGAATGTCAGATGTTTGGCCGGCGCCGCGAGGCCGTTCCCCTCGCCTTTCCCATCCTCATCCTCTCGGCCCCGTGCCAGGGACGCCCTGCCTCCTGCTGCCGGTGGATGGGGCGAGATGGGTCGCAGTTCCCAGCCAAGGCAACCTCTGACCACGCTTCCCAGGCTGCGCAGGGGATCAGCGGTTAATTAGGTGGAAATTAATTATCCCGGCATGTCCCTGCAGCAGGGCCCTGCCACAGGCAGCGCGGGCTGTGCAAGGAGTTTGCGTCACCTCCGCGAGATGCGTGCCCTCAGAGTGGTTTCAGAGCTGCTAGTCATCAGGCACAGAGCTTTTCAAAGAGAAATCCCATGTCAGAGGGGTGGTGGTCACATCTCCCCCTGCAAAACGGGGACTGGGAAGAGCCTGGTTCAGATGGCAAAAAGCCACAGACCTCCCGTGGCTGCTGGGCAGGTGCTTTAGATGCTGCAGGGACAGAGCACGGTGCCGCGCAGGGTGCACGCAGGGCTGCGCTGATGGGGGTGGGAAGCCCAGGCTGCCCGCTGTGTTGCTGCAACCCCTGGGCAGGCAGTGCCCGCTGGTAGCTCTGTGGGATGGCAAGGAGGAAAATACAAAGCTCTCATCCAGCCAGCTGGGTGCATTTTGCGTGACGTGGGGGCAACTGATGGCTTTTGGGGAGCAGGATAGTCAAGGTTCTTCGCCTGCGGAGTGGGGAACCTGCTGCCGTGCCTGCACAGACCCCCGGGATTGCTCAGACAGGGGTGAAGGATGTGGCCAACTGGGGCGGCTGCGTGGGCAGGTGATGGCAAAGCCGCTGCCCTGTGTCCTCGCCACTGACCTGAGACAGGGTCACCGCTGCTGGAGCGTCTGCCTTGTGCCACGGCTCGTGTGTTGGCCATGTGATGGGATGCAATGGGGAGACATGGGGGGGTTTCACCCCTTGTTGCTGCCCTGGCATTGTGGTCTGTCTGGTGCTGGGGGAGATTTCAGGGGTAGGTAGGGATGTCTGGTGGTTTATAAATAGCAGTTTCTCATTGTTTTGCACATTGAAGTTGAGACGTTTCTAGGAGTTCAGAGCTCAGGACTCTTGGTCACTTGGGGTGGCTCTTGTCACCATCCCAAAACCCACAGCAGACATGTGCTTTGATGTCCTTGAGGCCCACGGGAGCCAAAAATATTACTGATAACTGAGGTCTGAGCCATTTTAAAAATGTGTTTGTGCACTGAAAGGACTCAGCTTTTGGAAAAGTTACTCATCTTCCTCTTCATCTGAAGTAACACCATCCCTCGTGGCCATCCTTCCCCAGCATTGCTGTGTGCCCTCAGCCTGGCCGGGCATCTGGAGCCCGAAAATCCTAGCAACAATGACATTGTTTTCTATATTTGCATCACTTAAGGCTGAGCAGAACTGATGACACACCGTGGAGCTGGCAGGGAAGCTGGTATTGATGCCATCTGCAAAGAGCCGCCTCCTCACCATCTTAAAATTAAATTTACTGAACTGTTTGGTCGGTGCTTCTCCGGGGCTGGCATGCAAGGTGCTCGTGGTGGGCACCGTGGCCCCAGGCTGGGGGATGCTCCTTGCATCTTGCACCGAGCACAGATGCGGCGCTATCACATCTCGTCCCCTTCCTGGGCACAGGATGTGTGCACAGGCGCCTTCCAGACATTGCGCCCTTCCCATGAGCAGTTTCCAGCAGCAAATGTTCTTGCAATTTATTTTTTTATATCTTTTCTTTTTATCACAGGCTGCTTCTGATGTGGGAGACAAGGGCTCAGCTCCGCTCCATCTTCAGAGAGGCGCAGGCTGGGTGGCTTGCAAAGCCTTTTAGGCTTTGTGCACCTTTGGATGCAGATGTTTTAAAGGCCAGTTTGGCTCTTTGCATCTTGCTTCAAGTGTACTTGGGGACTCGTGATTTTGTGAGATCAGGTTGACTGGGGAGGGGAGAGCTTTTGGCTTATAGGGAAGCTTGAAAATAGGCAAGTGTCAATTTGCAGGGTGGGAAAGCAGAAAAGAAACACCACAGCCTTCGCTTTCAAGTTTTGGGGGGTGTTTTGTTGTGCAGAGCCACGGTCTGGCTGGGGCTGAGCAAATGCCTCCCTGCTGCAGTAAACCTCCCCAGGGAAAACCCACCCCTGGTGGAAAAACCTCCGCTGTGCCCGCAGGGTCTCTCCCAGCCCAGTTTTGTGCTGCCGCTGTGCAAAGCTGAGAGCCATCAAGGTGGGTGTCCTGGGGATGCCTTGGAGATGCAGGGATCGCCAGCTCATTCCAGTTCCTGCCAGGCATTGTGGTTTGGGGGGGGTGAAGGAAGTCAAGTTCTACAACCCCATCCCACTGCTACCAGGAGATGCTGAGCAGTCCTCCCTCCGGAGCTGTGAGTTTGGGCCTTAAAGCAATGATTTTTTATTTTATTTTATTTTTTAAAGAAATTCTGGATTCTAAATGTACAAATTCTGGGTTTTGCATTTGGAGAGCACTGAGTGTATCTCTACAGCTAGAAACTTGGAGTGTAGAAATAACGTAAAAGCCAAGATTGGTGTGAGAGACTTCCAGGAGGAGAGGCAGGCAGGCAGGCAGCACCCCGACTCGCCCACCACCACTCGTTCCCCACGCAGGGGACGCATGTTGGGGGTTCAGCACGCCGGGGATCCTGCACCACCGGCCCCGGCACAGGGGGACATACACAAGGCAGCAAAAGTGGGGAGATGCGGTGGTGGCCGTGGGCAGAGAGCATCCCTCTGGCCTCCTGCCTGGCCCTGGGGCGAGCAAAGGGGCAGAAGGAGCATCGCCAAATTACAGCTGGGGGGTGGAAATGAAACAGCAGAGGGATGAGGCTGGGGTGGGCTCTACTTAATTGCTGGGGCTGTGCTCGGTTTGCCGTCGGCAAAAGGTGAACTGTAAAATCCTCGCCTGCTCCTCGCTGCTGGGAAGGAGAGCCGGGCTGGTCGAGGGTTTATTTCCCGACCAAGTAGTGGGCTACTTTTGCTTAGTGGATGATAAAGACTTACAGATACTAAAAAAACCAACGAAGTAAACCAAAACCATCCCACCCCGATGGCCCCGTGAGCAGGCAACCCTGAGTCCAGCCAGCCCCAGAGGAGCCCATTTTCCTTTGACAGTATTTTTCTAGTTCCTTGGTGCGGGACAGATGCTTTTCACACTGTGGGCTTGTTTTTCCTCTTTGCGGCTTTGCACAGGAATAAAAGAAATGGCTTTGGGAGGTGGGTTATCCCAAGGGCCTCATCTTTTTCCCTTGAGCTGTGGGTTTATTTGCCTCCAGGCACCCGGTCCTGCTGAGCACCGAGCCCAGCACAGCCGCGGGCTGACGGAGCGCGTTGCCCATGGCCATGGCTGGAAGCAGATGCTGTCCCACAGCAGCAGCGCTCTGGCCCGGTGGCATTTGAAGCATCCTTGGCTTTGGCTTTCCCACGCCAGCAGCCCCGCAGGTGGCTACCTGGGCCTCGTGAGCCTGTGCCCAGCAGCCGAGCCGCTCGGCATCCTCAGCCTGCTCAGACCTGGTGGCTGGGGGTCAGCAGGAGCAGCATCATCCCGGGGCAATGGAGAGCATTTTCTGGGCAGCGGGTGCTTTGGCCGCCTCGGCTGAGCGTGGGAGAGTGCCGCCGGCTCTGTTTTAATTGGCAGTAGTTGATCAGCCCTGCAAGCGCTGGGCTTGATTATCGCTGCCGGCATTTACGAGAGGGTACGTTTTCTGCTCTCGCGGCGAGGGCAGGAGCCAGGAGAAGCCTCCACGGCTGTGCCAGGGCTGAGTCACCCTGGTTGGGAGGAAAGGAGTGTGTGTGTGTTGGGAATTAAACAGTCAATCATGCTTTCAGCAAGCCTGAAATCATGTGCGATATTTATATTTTCAGATTCCCGGCTTCGATTTTTGTGGCAAGGTTGTTCCCGACGTCCCGACCGCAGTGACGCCGCGCCGGTGCCGGGGGCGGCGAGCGAAACCTGGCTCCATCCCACCAGAGCCCCCGCTCACCCCTTCCCAACAAACTGGGGGCTGAGGCGGGGGACATTTCAGCAGCTAATTTGCTTTGCAGCCCCTCGATCAGCCAGGGGAAGGTGGGAGCCTTTTCCTCTGGGCTGCTGGCTCCCCAGTGTCATCTGTGCATGGCCCTGAGGGCTGCAGAGATCCCCGGGAACCACCTGCCATGGCAGGGAATTGTGTGCAAATGAGAACCATTTCTTGGGAAAACCTGGGAATGGAGGGAACCTGCTGGGATGGAGCAGCTGCATGAGCCTCTGTGCTCAAGTGAGTGACAGGAGGAGAGCAAAGTGAGCCGCACCTTTATAGAAAAATATGTACAAAAAATAAAAAGCAGGCAGGGTTGGCCCATGGTTTGAGAAGGACGAGATGTGGTGTTTCCCCTCAGCGAAGCCATGGCGGCTTTGTGTGAGGTTTGGCGTCGGCAGGGAGGCTGCGGCATGGCGAGCACCAGCCTGAGCTGCTGCTGGCAGACGTGGCCTCAGCGGTGGTGGCCCTGGCGGGGACCCAGGATGGACCCACATAAACACGGCCGAGAGGCGGCTTGCACTGCGGAATGCTGGCAACTCCCCTTGAACTCTCCCTGGAGCCATCCCAGCCAGGCTCCGGGCACTGGGGCAACATCAGGGCCATTGCTCATGATGCTGCCATACATCTCAAGAACATGTTTGCTCCTGAAGACCCAGTCTCTGGAGCCATGCCAAGAGGTGAATTTCAAAAGGTTGGGTTTTTTAGATTGTTTTCTTTATTTTTACCTCCTCAGCCCCTGGTTTCTGGGCACAGGCGCAGCCTGAACCTGCTTGGTCCAAGCCCAGCGAGAAGGTAAGAACAACTAAAGCGACCTTATTTTGAGGAATGCTCAGACCTGATGTCTGAGCTGGGAAACCATCCCCAATTCCTCAAACTGGAGAAAGAAAGGCAAAAACTGGTGGGAAAAAAGCTTTACATCTCCTGTGAAGGCCACCACCTTCCGCGTGAGCAGCCGTCAGCGCTTCTGGCCTCAGCATCCAAACCAAAATGAACTGAGCAATTGCACGTCTTCTTCCTTTGCAGACCAAAAAGCTGTTCCTGTCATGCTATATACTTGCTCTCTGATTAATGTAGGATTTTTTTTTTTTCAGGGAAGAAAATCAGAGAAATCAACAGCAGCATGTTAATGATTTGGCAAACAATCTCTTTTATGTTGCGCGTAGGTAGTCCTCGATATATTTGCGAGCTATATATAGCTAAATACCTGTGTGTCGCACTCCACCAAATATTTCCACTTTTTTTTTGCAGGCTACCTGCAAAACACAGACACTGTCAGAAGCTGTAAATACCGTCGGTGCACTACTGACTGACAGCCAAGTCTCGAAAGCTTTTTGATGCAAAATATTTTTGTGTTTCCTAGGGAAAAACAAGGGGATTTTTGTCCCCTCTTGTCCATCTTGCAACTAAGGATGCAGTCCATGTGTCTCAGAGTATCGATGCAGCCAGAAGAGTAAGGTGTCCTGGAGCTGTGGATGTGTGTTGGTAATTCATGGCAAATTTTCAGATGTTTAAGACATTTTCTTGGTGCGGGCATCAAGTCGGGGTGGTGGTGGCTGGGCTTCTCCTTTCAAGACAAAAAATTAAGTCAAAATTTGGGGAAAGGGAGCTACAACAAATGAAATGTTTCATTTTTCTCATTTTGTATTCCTCCCCTTCTTAAATAGAGCTAAATCTGTGTTACCTTAAAGGGAAAAAATATCCAAAATTCCCTTTTTTTTTTTGTTTGTTTTGTGTTGTTTTGGGATTTTTTGTTTGTTTGTTTAGGAAGCATTGGAACAAGATCTTGGGACATTTGGGGAAAAAATGCTGCTGCTTTTTATTTTTCCCTCTTACTTCCAGCTTGATTTCCCAGTCAAACCTGTCCCTTTTACCCCGGTTGCATTTTTTTGCTAAAAAAAAAAAACCATCAGTAGGGTCACTGCCGTGTTTTCCCTATTCCCAGAGATATTCGCAGCCTGAACCGTCCATCCCGC
The DNA here is from genome assembly GCF_023634155.1 of Falco peregrinus. Lineage (NCBI taxonomy): Eukaryota > Metazoa > Chordata > Aves > Falconiformes > Falconidae > Falco > Falco peregrinus. The sequence goes on from NC_073722.1 coordinate 104,580,461, forward strand.
TGCTGTACAGAAATATGCTGGGTTACCCTTTTTTTTTTTTTCTCGTGGTCTTCCCTGCCTCGAAGCGGAGGGTTTGTGGAGGTTTATCTGGTTTCCCTTTGTTCAGCACTCACGAAAGAGCAAGAGGAAGGAAACCCGCCATTGCTCAGCCTGATGCTCGGTTAAAAATAGCAGGGCTGGCTCTGCCGGGGTTCCCGTCCTCGCTAAAGGTCACTTCCCCAAGCCCCATCACCAAAAATATGCCACTGAATAGCCTGGTTTGGCACATTTCTGATGGTTTGGAGGCAGCAAACAGCCTGGAGGAGGAAGGGATGCTCGCTGCCCCACACAGCTCAGCTCTGGGCTGGATGTGGGGGTTATTTTCCATCCTGGTGAAGCACGGGCACGGTCCCCTCCCCGGGGTCGAGGTGTCAGTGGCACCTCCACCACCCAAGAGCTGAAGCTGGCATGTCCTGGCTCCTTTCCTCCACTGCAAAGAGGGCATCCCGCTGGCTGGTGCATGGGGCCTGGCCAGTTTTATTTTAAATTTTTATGTTCTATGCTTTTTTTTTTTTTTAAATAATACTTTCTTAAAAAGTGTTTGTATTTTTAAAAAAGTGTTGTTTGTTTTTTTTTTAATTCCCCCCTGTGCAGTTCAGCTGCTCTCTGAGATGAGGGCAGTCCCAGGGCTCAGCGGCATGGCCTTGGTGGCTTGCAGGGGGAGATGGTGCAGGGCAGGGGACCAGCTCCAGTCCTGTCATCAGCATCGCTCAGTGCGGGCAGCCAGTCTCCTAGGAAACTGTGGGAAGGACTCACTGCGGTCACAAAACCCCCTGGTTTCCCCATTTCCCACCCTTCAGACCTGGAAATCAGCCTTAAAAAAGAAATTGCACAGTAAAAACACAGCTCTGGTGAATTACCCAGCGCAGTGTGCCAGGTACCGATGTCCCCTTCGCTTCCCAAAAGGGTGCTTGGCGCTGGGATGGGCACCCTCCTGCCAGCCCCCTGGCACCCACCCCTCCATGGGTCTGGGGTGCAGGGGGGACGAGGGCATCCCTTTGGGCAGTGCCATGGACAGTTTGCATCCCTCCGGCTGGAGGGCCCACCTCCCATTGGAATTTTTGGCTTCCAAGCCACCGTGGTGTGTTTGTCCGAGGGAGATCTGTGGCTGGAGAGGGCTGGTGCCTGGTGATACTGTGCAATTCCTGCTTGGTAGGAGAGAGCAAAAGCACCACAGGGTAAAAGGAAGAGAGGCAAAACCCTACTGGTGCTTGTTCAGTGCCAAGCGTGCCAGCCAGCCCTTACCCCCCCCTTGGTGAACGTTGCATCTCCATGGAGAGCCAGAATCGTTCTTTCTGCCTAGTTAAAACCAGACGTTTTTCCTTTTTTGGCTTGTGCTTTTGCTGGAGGGAAATGGGGAGGGAAATTTTCCCCGTAGTGAGAGGGCTGAATTCATCACCTCAAACATCAGCCCAGCCCCAGGTACATGGAGGGCACTCGGCTTGCTCGGCACTGCCTTGGAGCCTCCTGTCGTGTTGGAGTTTCCTAAACTCCAGCAAAAACCCTGGGAATGACACACCACAAAGGCAGGTTTTTTTCCAGGAAGTATTTTGCATCAGGGAAAAACCCATCTGAGTGTCAAAGCAAGAGTCACGGTGTTCCCCCTTCGATGGATATTAATGTGCTTTTCTACCTTTGAAAGGTATTGGAATACAGGTTTTGTTTTGTTTTTTTTAAAAAAAATAGTAATTGCCCGATATCGGTCTGGATTCATAAACAGAGGGTCCTAAGTGTGCTGCTGATGGCTGTGGGGCAGATGCTAGGGAGTTTGGAAACACCACGGGATCCTCACTCAAATCCAGCTGGCAGAGCTTGGGCAATCGCTCCAGTAATGCCCCTGCTGGGGCACTGCGCTCAGGAAAGCCCATTTCCAGCTTAATTACGGACAGAGCCCTGAAAGAGAAGGCAACCTCAATGCATATGCTTTATATATTTTATTTAACTGTAAATATTGTCTGATGCTGGGAATCCTACTCCTCGTGGCCATCTGCAGTGGGAAATAGGGCTGGAAAATAAGGCGGCTGCCCTGTGCGTCCGCCACCTGCCAACAGAAAAGCCTTGTCCGTACAGGCTGTTTGGACAAAACTGTTCCTCCTTGTTTTCCCTTGCTTGCCTCGAAATCCTGTGCTGGCCAGGTGTTTCCAGGATCTCTCTGCATTTATGGCCCCGGGTAGGCTTCTGGGAGCTGGGACTGCTGCAGTCCCGTGCTGCAAATCCACATCAACCCCTGCATCCCGGTGGGATGCTGAGCAAGGCTGGTGTTTCCCTGCCACCTTCAACAGCTGCCTTTATGCTCTGAGAAGCCAAATCCTGATGGTAACCACACTCCTATACCACGTGAAGGTGCACAGGGTGGCACAGGATGCACAGCCGAGGGTATGTATTTCCAGCAAGGGTGGAAATACCGGAGCGCCAGCCCCCAGCATCGTGGCGGTGAGGATTGATGTTTCAGTGTTCTTTGGATCCAGCCCTTGGGGAGCAGGATTGGCCCACAGCTGCTGGGAGTCCTGGCCGGGGGATTAAAAATAAACCCCTAAGCCTGGCTCTGAAAGGTCGGCCGGTGTGTAACATTTAGAAGAGCCTCAAACTGTTATTTCAAGGAGTAGCATTTTTTTTTTCTCCATAGGAAAAGCAAATATCTAAGCTGCTGTGGAAAAAAAAAAAGCTGTTCCTGACTCTCCCCTGTGGATGGGGATTTGCTGCATGTGAATTGGGGGGATGCGGTGGGAGGAAGCCTGGGAGCAGAATAGCAAATGGCAGCGGCACTGTCACCTTTAATTAATTAACATGACTGTGTGTGACAGCCCCAGAGCCAGGGCAAGGTGCTGGGGCAGCTGTGTGAAACCCTGTGTCGCTTTATGAAGGTGAGAGCTGTTGACAGAAGAGTTTTGCATCTCCTTGTGTGGCATTAGCCTCTGCTCAGGGCAGCGATCCCTGAATTTGCTCTCCTTACGGTCACGCTCTCCTGGGAGCAGCCAGGTGTGTGAGCTCAGGGGGTGGCAACGAGATTCCCAAAACGGTGTTAAAAGCACATGCCATGGGCTGGCTCCTGCATCCATCACCTGCTCATAACTCCCTTCTGAATTCAAACTTGACCTGAGCGAGGAGCATGGATGATGTGGACCCCAAACGATGTTGCCGCAGAAACGAAGAGGATGGAACAGTCGGCTGGAAGCCCTGTACATTTTCTCGCATCCTTCAAGTCGTAATTGCCGCTGACAGTCCTCAAACCCGCAGTTAGCCTGTGCTCAGGCTCGGTTAGCCTGTGTTACCCATCGCTACTTCGCACGCCGGAGCTGGAGCTGGAGCCTGGGGGCTGGTTACCGGCACACAGGCTGCTCTCTCAGCCTTTCCAGCAAACATAATTTTTTCCCCATCTCCGAGGAACAAAGTGGAGACAAAAGATTAATCTTCCATGGATCGTAAAATCCTTGGGGTGAGGAGCGTGGCGTCGGTTCAGCACTGCTGGCAGCCTTTCTGCTGACTCCGACAGGCTCTGGAGCAGCTCCGGCCATCCCGCTCCCCTTGCCCCCAGCCCAGCAGCACAGCAGTGTAAATCCACAGCTTGGGGGAGAATTATTCCCCATTTCCTTTCGTAGAAACAAGATCCAAATCAAAACCGGCTGTAGGCTGCCATGCCTTGTACGGCCCTCGGTCAGCACGAGCTGGGTGCTGCTCTCCCTCCCGCACCGCATCTGAAAAATCTCTGCAGAGCCTTGGGAGGTGTTGAACCCATTTATTTTTTTTATGACCCTCTTAAGCTTGTCTGCCTCCAAAAATTATTGCTGTGGGGGAAGCCAGGATAAAAAAGGAGGTTTGCCTGTTGTTTTAGGGCTGCCATGCTGCAGAAGGGAATCCCCCAAGCCAGGGGGGCTGCCAGGGATGGAGCCCCACTCCTGGCCCCCCCACAACCTGGCTTGCTCCAGTGGCCACAGGCCCTTTGCTTGCAATATTGCGGGTGTTTTCACTCCAGACCATTTTCCCTCAGTGGCCATTGTTGGACTGACTAATTTATGGCTCCAAGTCACTAATAATTTTCATGGATTGCTTAATTATAGGTGGGGTGGCTGGTGCTGCCTGTTACTGGGGCTGCCAGATGTTTGCTTTGTAATTCTGTTCTCAGTTGCTCCCAGCTTCGTCAAATGTTTGGAGCTGGGACATCGTCTTTGCGCTCTTTTCCAGTACAAAGACTGGAATCATCCGATGAAACTGGGAGGAGCAGGGTCAACAGGAGAGGGTCTTCACGCGGCGCCGAGCAGAGCTGTGGGATGCCCTGCCTGAGGGCACGGTGCGGGCAGGAGGTGGCATGTCCCCAAGGGTGGCTGAGATGAGGGGCTGGGAGAAGGGATCGGTGGGGGCTGCTGAACAAGGTGCTTGGCACTGGGAGGGGGCTGGTGGTAGACACCGTAGGTGCCTGCCCGGTGGTAGGGGCTCAGGCATGGTGGGGGTCACTGCTGGGGAGCCACTGCTGGGCTGGAGGGACCCGTGGTGGCAGAATGTGATGAAGGGGTCAGGAGGTGTTGGGGTAAGAATTGAGGGGCTCCTGGTTGCTCGTACAAGTGGTACATACACAGACCCGCAGCTGGACCTCGGGGTCTTGCTTCTGCTCTTCATCAGCATGGTGAGCATTAAAGCAGACCCTCCTCTCCTGGGGTGCAGATGAAGACCCGTGGTGTGAGGCCTGGCCTAAATCACACCCGGGAGGACACGAGGAACCCTCTTTCCAAACCCCATGCTCTAGGGGCAGCACATTTGCCCCGGGGCAGGGTGACGAGGACCAGGCAGCTCCTGTAGGCAAGCCCCCAGCGGGGTGATGGGCTGGGTGACAGGGGTCCGGCCCGACCCCGGCTAAAGCAGCTGCTCGGGGGGCAGTTGCCGCGTGTCGGGGCTGATCCATTGCGTTAAACCCTCTGTGTACCTTGTGGAGAACACGTCATATTTTAATATCAGATTGCATCGGCTCTCCCAGGCACCTGGTGGAACCGCTCAGCCCCGTGCGCCCTGGGGCAGGTCCTGGCTGAGGGCAGCACTAATGCCCCGGGGGAGGGTCAGCAGCAGAAACACCGCTTTCCCCCCCCCAGATGGTCACAAGAGGCAGATGAATAGGATAGAGTTTGAAGTGGGGCCAGACCTCGGCTGGCAGCACCGCTCGGGGGGGCCCACCGGGCTGCAGCGCAGCCAGAGCCCCCCTCTGCCTCCCGCCCCGTCGGCTGCAGTGAAATGAGAATAATAAAAAAAAAAGATAACAATGATTAACAAAAAAAAAAGAGCCTACACTTCCCTCAGGATCTCCGCTCCAGTAGGAGCTCCAACATGTTTTCTATAAATGAATCGACAAAGACAGAAGCTGGAGCTGCTCCCCAAGATGGCTGCTGCCATGTCCTCGTGCTCCTGGCCATCTCCCACCTCTGCTCCGGCCACCTTCCCACACAAGTTGGGTTCCTCACCCCCATCCAGCTCCCCTCTCCCTCCTCAGGTTCCAGTTGCCACCAGCAGCACGCTTCTTCCAGCAGCGGGAAAACTGGAAGTACCTGAAAAGTCAGAAACAAGCATTAACAGGGGTCACAGTCACCCCCAGCGGGTTTTGGCCAAGTCATGGAAACGCTGCTGGAGCAAAGGGCCCGGCTGGGTGGAAAAGTCCTGCAGATGCGTGGGGGAGTGGACTGGGGACAACCCTCCTTCCCCACCTCAGGGGACCCCCTCGCGTTGCTGCTGCTGGGGCAGCCGGAACAGTTTGGTGGCTGCCAGAAGCCGTCGCCGAGGCAGCCCGTGGCGGTTCTGGGGGTGCTGAGCGGGGGCGCGGCCGGCCCTGCCGTACTGCGGGGCCCCCAAACCCCCAGCCGCAGCGGGGGCTCCGCAGTGAGCCCGTGGCCTGGCACCCTGGGGCTGGGGGCGCCGAGCACACAGCGCGACGGCCGGGGTGTCGGGGGACGCACTGTGAGGTGGGGGCTCGGGTCTTGCCCCCCGCCAGCCCGCGCCTCGCTGCCGGGACATGTGCCCTTCCCCGTTTGGGAGACTGCGGGCAGCGCGGCCCAGTTGGGGGGGTTAATTAGTGCCAGGCAGGGTTGGTAATTGCAGGGCCACCACCGCCATCGGGCACTGCCCCCCATCCCGCGGTGGCCACCTGCCCTGGGCACCCCGCGCCCCCCGCACACCCCCAGCAGCCGGGGGGAGTTCCCTGGGTTCCCTGGCCGCCAGCATCACTGCCCACAAGTTGGGAATAATTCAGAAATAGGAAAAAGTTCATAAATAATAAAAAATTCAGAAATAATAAGAAAAATCAGAAAGATAAAAAATCTGACACATTAAAACTTTTTGAAATTCCGAAATATTAAGAAATTCCAGAATATTAAAAAATCAGAAATAATAAAAAAATCAGAAATAAAAAAATTCCGAAATATTTTAAATTCCAGAAATATTAAAAAACTCCAAAATATTAAAAAGTTCCAAAATAATAAAAAATTCTAAAATAATAAAAAGTTCCAAAATATTAAAAATTTCAGAAATAATAAACCCCTCCAAAATATATATAAAAATCAGAAAGAATAAAAATTTCAGAAAGAGTAAAAATTCAGAAATATTAAAAAACATCAGAGATATTAAAACATCCCGAAATATTAAAAAATTCCGAAATAATAAACCCAATCAGGAATATAGAAAAAAAATCAGAAATGGTAAAAAATCCAGAAACATTAAAAAATCCAAAAATATTAATAAACCCCAAAATATAAAAAAAATCAGAAAAAATAAGAAATTCAGAAATATTAAAAAATCATAAGTATTAAGAAATCCCAAACTATTAAAAAGTTCCGAAATAATAAAAAGTTCCAAAATATTTAAAAAAATCAAAATATTTTAAAATTCCGAAATAATAAAAAGTTCGAAAATATTAACCCCCCCCCAAATATTTAAAAATTCAGAAATAATTAAACCCCCCAGAAATATTAAAAATTTCAGAAATATTAAAATTTTCAGAAATATTAAAACAAAAGGGTGTGGGGCGCCTTGGGCGGGGCGCCGCTCGCGCTGCAAGGCACGGCTCGCGGGGGGACCCCGGCCCGCTGCCCGGCGGGGGGGCGGCGCTGGGGCGGGGCGGGGCTGGGGGGCGGGTCCGGGGGCGGGGCGGCCCCAGGGGGCGGGGCGGTCCCGGCGGGGGTCGGCCCCGGGGCGGGCGGCGAGGCGCGGAGCGGCGCCGTGCGAGCGCAGCCGTGTGCCCCAGGGTGCGGGGCGCCGCGCAGCCGGGCCGGGCCGGCCGGGGCATGGAGGCAGCGCACAGCCTGCCCGTGCTCGATGTCCTGCGCCGCTTCGGCGTCACCGAGAGCTGCGGGCTCAGCCCCGAGCAGGTCCGCCGCAGCCGGGAGCGGTACGGCCCCAATGGTCAGTGCGGCGGGACGGGGCGGGGGGTGCTGCCGGGGGATGGGGGGGGCACCCCACCCCGGGAGGGGGACACCCCCCTCGGGGGCACACACCGGCATCCCGCCGGGACAGGCACCGGGAGGGATTGGGGTGCTGCCCGGAGCCCCCCGCCCCGGGGGTTGCGGGCGGCACCTGTTGGTTAGGGGAGCATTTCCCGGCGTTCATTAAGGGCTAATTACCGGGGATGTGGGCGGCCGGGCGGCGCTGGCAATTAGCGGGGCATTAATTCCTGTGGCGGAGCGTCTGGGAGCGGGAGGGACACGGATGTGTCGCCAGGAAGGGGGGGGGGGTTCCCCCGTTGCCTGTGGGTGACAGAGGGAAGCCCCAGCGCCGGGGGGTGGCGGCGGGGAGGGGCGAGAGTGCTGGGGGTGGTGGTGGATGGACACAGGGTGGCAGTGGGACACACGGGGTGGCAGGGGGCTGAGATGGGGCAGGGGATGGACGCAGGGTGGCAGGGGGGACACACGGGGGTGGCAGGGGGCTGAGATGGGGCAGGGGATGGACGCAGGGCGGCAGGGGGACACACGGGGTGGCAGGGGGCTGAGATGGGCCAGGGGGGCTGTAGGTGCTGCTGGGGAGGTGGGGGGGATGGACACAGGGTGGCAGGGGGGACACGTGGGGTGCCAGGGGGGTGAGCTGGGGTCCCGCTGCGCTGACCTGGGAGCCCTCTTCCAGCAGCTGGCATCTTCTGGGCTTGGATAAGGGGAATTATTAAACTCGGGGTTTATAAGTGCAGGGGGGGCTCGCTGGGGTGCCTGAACCCACACAGCGAGGGGTGACTTTGGTTGTGGGGGCTGTGGCAGGAGGGGGGCCCTTAACCCCCAGGTGGGAGCGGGGGGCTTCAGGTGAGCTTGCCCCAGTGCTTCGGGGCGGCAGGTCCCCTCCTGAAGTTCTGTGGGGAGACAAACGTGGGGGCTCCCCTGGCCGGGGGCTTCTTGCAGCTGCTTTTCGCTGGAGCCGTGGGGATGAGGCTCGGGAAGCCCGGTTGGATGCTGGCAGCGTTGCTGCTGCCCGCATCTCTGTTCGCGGGGCTGGGGGTTCCGCGTTGGCCGGGGCTGGGGTGGGGGTTCCACATTGGCCGGGGTCTTGAGGGTTCTACATTGGCTGGGACTGGGGGGTCTGCATTGGCCAGTGTCCTGGGTTCCGCGTTGGCCGGGGCTGGGGGTTCTGCGTTGCCAGGGTCCTGAGGGTTCAGTGTTGGCCGGGGCTGGGGGGGCTGTGCCTCCTCCAGACGAGCCCTGCGAGCAGCAGCCCCATGTGCTGGGCTGCACTTGGGGTCCCCATCCCGCCTGCACTCCCCGTACCAGGCAGCTCCTGCTCTGCTGCCTGAGCCAGCGTGGTCAGTGCTGGATTTGGGGGCTTTTCCACGGAGCGCTGGGCAGGAGGTATAAGCCATGGAGCATCACACCTCTCCTGATTTTGGAGGAGGGCAACCCATCTGGTTAGCTGGGAGGGGGGCAACCCCTCTGCTTGGGGGGCTGAATGCAAAACACATCCTTCGCAACCAGGTGCTCAGTCTGATTTCAAGGTATAATTGCTCCCAACGTTTCTATGCTATCCCTCGGCCCCAGGGGAGCGTGGGGATGGTGGGTGTTCTGTACCGTGCAGCAGCGTGTCACCTACAGGCATCGCCGTTGTGGGGCTCGTGGTGGCTTTGTCCTCCTGTTTGCCCAAGTGAATCATCGTCGCTGAGTCAGGCACGTTGGCTGCTCGGTGGCACCGGGCTCTCTGCCTTGAAAAAGGTAGCTCGAATGTGTGACGTAGGTGCAAAGCAAAGGGTTAGTGGTGGCAATTAGTTTGTTGTCTTGGTTTTTTGCTTCTTCCTTCCCCCTCTTGCAAGCAACGGCTCTGTGCTTGCCTCTCTCTACGGTTTTGCTTCCCATACAGCCCAGTGCTGGGTGTCTTACAGGCTGTCAGTTCGCAAGAGCTTCTGCCTTTGGGATGTCCCGTGGCTTTTGCCTTCCGAGCAGAGCACTCTTGGAGTGCTGTGCATGGACGTTGAAAGCAGGTGCAGCCATCAGTTGAAATGTGGTCAAAGATTTTTAAGAATTCTGAATTTTTGCAATCTCGGTGCGGTATTTGTATTTTTCTCATGATGGGGATGAGATGCGGACAGGTTAGCACAGCTTAAAATCATGTAGAGTGGGAACCTGTGCAGTTTGCTTGGGTTTAAACCTCGGTGTTAAGCAAAGAGCCTTTTTCCCAGCACGGCACAAACTTGCAGGTTGTGTGAGGCAGCAGGAGCCGACCTCAGCTGCACTGGAGCACCCATGGGTGCCCTGTTTGGGGGAGCTACTCCGGGGGTGGGTGGCATGGGGAGCAGCATGGGACAGTGAGCCGGGCTTGTGCTGGAGCACAGGTCCTGACGATGGCCTGTATTAAACTGCATTTAATTTAGGCTTAAATTCGTCTCCGGCAGCGGAAATGCAAGGCAGTTGGGTGACTTGAGCTCGCGCAGAAGGGGGAAGAAAATTCAAATATTGCGTGGCTTGAAGCGCAGAGCAGACCTTCAGCTCCAGCTAGATTCGGTTTTGCACCCTCCTCTCTCATATTCATTCATTTCCTTTTAAACCTGAAACCAAACTGCCGGTGTGGTTGTGAATCGCAATCTAAAATACACCGTCTTTCTTAAAAACTGCTTCCCAACATACTTCAGAGAGCTGCTCTCTGCTGCTTTTTTTAAAATTTATTTATTGTGTTGATGCATTTTAAAAAATAATAGCTGCAATGAGCTCCAGCGTGAAGTGAGAAGCAGTGGCCGTTGGTGTGTTTTATATTAAAAATATGTATTTGGAGGTGGGGTGTGCGTATTTTTTTTTGCAGCCTAGAATTGCTTTTTCAGTTCCAGTGCTCGCATTTACATTTGCAGGAGGAAACAGAGAGCAATACTGATTATTTAATATCTCCAGTTCGTGGCTTGGCAGCCAAGCAGTGAGATATAGATTACTGGGCTGGAAGAAGATATTTCTCCGTTAGGAAGAGCTCATGTTCTAGTTTCAGATCTGTCATCGGTGCTGTCAGCATGGCCATTTCATTTGCCAAGGAAACTGGAGAAGCTGCAGAATGTTTATGTCTCACCATGATGATTCTTAAAAGGCTCCTGAATCTCCAAAGTTAATTTTAACTAATACAAGCTTTGGATGCTCCTCGTGTGCCCGGCAGGCGTTTCCCTAAACCTCCTCCCCGCTGCCAGCACCAAGCTCCACAGGTTGCTTTTAGACCACAACAGCTTTAAAAAAAAATAAATACAAAAGCCAAAAATGCGCATCTCTTATTTTATAATAGACTGAGCAGGAGGGTGCAGGGATACAAACATTTTTCTTTCTAGACGTAAAACCAGGGGCATGATTTTGATGAAATTATTTTGGTTTTGCCAAAGAATGGCAGATGAAAACAGGAGTTGCCCCATGGAGAGTCAAGTGATATTTCTGTTTTGAATATAGCTCTGATTTCTCTCTCTAAACGGATTTCCATGTGTAAGTGAGCATACATTTCAGGCAAGATATTGCTAGTGTTAATGCATATGCATAATTTTATTTGCTTCATCGCTAACCTAAATGGACTGTGAATGTCAGCAGAGTCAAGTGCCGGGCTGTTTGCAGCATAGGGGTGTTTATCTCTTCTTGCATTTCATCTCTTCTGACTCGGAAGCAGAAGCCCTGCTGCCGTCTGCAGTTGGAACCGCCAGCCCCTGCCCACCAGCCCTCCTCGGGGTCTCACCCATCCTCTTTACCCTTACCGCTCTTGGGACTGATCCCCAGCGTGGTACCCAATGCTCTTCGAAGCTTCCCGTGCCCCGCTGCACGGATAACGGTATTTACGTGATGGGTGGTTTAAGTGTTCAAGCCACCTTCAGCACTGGGTGATCTCAAAGCCCACAAGTAAATCGGCTTTTCTTTCCTACCGCACCTCTCTACACCTTTGTAAGATTTATTTCAGCATCTTGCAGCTCTTGCATGTATTTTTGACCATGTGTGCCCCAGCCTACCTGGGCAGGAGGAGGAGGAGGAGATGTCCGCAAGCCCAAATCCAGCCGGTGATGTGTTGCAGCTCTCTCCAAACCCACCGAGGCTCGTTCACGAGGAGCTTTCTGCTCTTTGGTGTGAGCATGTGTGCAAGCCCCTGTTTTGCTAGAAGCAGCAGCAAAACCCCACTGATACATTATTTATTCCCATCCTTTTCCCAGCCTATACTCAGGGCGGCACGTGCGTGTGCATGCACGCGCCCTGGTGCGTACTCTTAATTGCGGTGCGTTACTTAACATCAGATGAGCTGCCGGCAGTTTCTAACCAGCCAAGGTTACGCTCCGACTCTCTCTTGACAATGAAAAAAACCCAAAACTTCTATTTCATGCTGAAATATTTGAGATGCCGGTAAGGAGAGGAAAAGCAGCGTTTTCTGACTCATCTAACTCTGCTCTCTGTTCCTCTGCGCATCGCCCACCTCTTCCACCCCCGAAACACACGCTTAACAGTCTGATTCATAAACATGTTACGGGCTTTTTTTTTTTCCTCCTCCTCCAAATCCTTTCCCTTAGGAGAAATGCTGAGGCATTGAAACCTTGTGAACACTGTCAAATCTGGGGAGAGACTACACAAAATTTTTCTAATTGGACAAGAAGAAACTTGGGATTTTCATCCCTGTGCCATCCTCTGAGGTTACCTGCTCTCACATCTATTTTTTAAAAAAATCGTGAATAAAGAGCAGTGTTCAGAGAAAACCTGATGTCTGCCCTTCAAATGCTGCAGGAATGGGGGTGGCGGAGGGGGGGAAATTTCCAGGGGAAGGAGAGGCAGGGGCTGTGCTGGGGGGGCAAGGGGTTGGCCTCCCCTATGGCACAAGTTACTTCATTAACATTTTTATTTCCTTGCTGGTTTTAAAGCTGGGGGTAGCAGATCTGGTGCTAGAAAAGGCTGATTTAGGAGGAGTCGGGTGTGCTGTGTGTGCCTGGATGCTGGCTTGGGATGCGCTGTTCCCAGAAAGGCGCTGGAGCGGGTCCCCTAAAAACACCATTAGCATCCGAACATTGCCCTTCCCGCAGGCTCATCCCCTTCCCAGGCTTTCAGGTGCCTGTTTTGATCCCTGCTCCAGCCATCAGCGCATGGCCGCACATCTGCTCTTTGCTTTTTCAGTGGTGTCGGTCTCCCTGCGTGTTTTAAGCCTTTTCTAATGGCCAGATCTGATCTGAAGCTGTCGAGCCATGTTTCTCTGGCCATCTCCCTCCAGGGTAAACCTCTGCAAAACACTATTGATATTTATGTTGCAAGTCAGTTGAGTTTTGTCTTTTTTTCTTCTTTTTAAAGCTTCCCCTCAAACCTTTTTTTCTTGAGTAGAAAGCATCATCTGATGCCTGGTGTTGCTCTTGCTTTCTTCCCACCGAGGAGAATTTTAATTTTTGAGAAGCATCCAAGTCGCTGCCTTTTCCCTCTGCATTTGATCTCTTCCTGCAGAAGGGATGGTGTGAAAGCAGGAGGCTCCTGGCTGTGGCTAAATCAGCCCTGTCCTGCAGGTGGGTCTGTCCTGGCACATCCACAGCCCAGGCGATGCTCCTGGCACGGACCCTGCAGGACATCCTTGCTGGGTACCCACAATTGCAGATGCTGGCACACAGCAGGGCTGAGTGTACGCAGCTTCGGGCAACTTACAGCAGGTGATTGTTATTTTCTGGGGCTGAGAGCTGCCCTGGGCAGCACTTGAGAGCTGGGGTGAGTGCAGCCCATGCCCTCCCTGGTGCATGAAACCTCCCCTGGGACCGGCATTCCCTTTGCCCTTCCGTGATCTGCAACTGGGATCCCAACAGATTATTGAAAGGCAGCAGAAACCTTGCAGGGCTGCAAGCCACCCTGAGATGCTTTCGTTTTCACAGTCCTGAAAAATGAGGTGGTTTGACACTTTGATACGTTCAGACCTCTGGAGGAGCCAGTTTTGATTTTTGTCCTACACGCAGCATTTGCAGAGCCAGCTGGGATGCTGATGCCCCTCCAGAATATTTTTTTTTTTTAGGGTTATTCTTTGTAAGCTATGAGCCAGATGTTGAGATTTTGCACCTTGTGCCTCTCGCCCAGCTGGTCCTGGGGAAGGGGCTCCTCCCTGCGAGGCATTGCTGTGTCTGACCAGCCACAAAGTCTTTTCTCTTGGTACATCGAGCTCACCTGATGGGTCAGTGATGCCCCATCCCCATTAATGTTTTCGGGGCTGTTAAAGGGAGTGTTAAGATGTTAAAAGCCACACCTAAGCTATGCTTCACGGGGAATTCAGGGCAGTAAAAGCAGAATGGCAAACCTCTTTTGGCAGGTAAGGCTAGGCACCTGGGTGTTGACATTCCACAAGGGTGCTCTAAAACTCCGATTCAGTATTTTTTCCCCCCGGGAAAAGCCCATCAGGGCGCTTGGGCAGCCCTGGGCAGCAGGCAGTGCTCCCTCCCAGCCTCGCTTTGCTGATCGTGCCCAGCAGCGGCATCAGGGTGAGGACCAGCTTGTCTCCTGGGCTGGTTTGATGTGTCTTAAGGTCAGGAACCGGCTGGCAGAGCGGTCCGGAGGGGGGGGATGCTTGAGAGCGGGATGGGGACCGGGAGCCAAGCTGCTGGGATATTTCCCGGGAGCGTTGCTGGCACTTGTGGTCTCAATTACAGGGTGGAAATATTAAGGCAGGTTGTGATTATCAGGTGAGGGATGGGGCTTTCTGCTTGACTTTTTGTCTCTCCTTTCCTTTTTTCCCTTTTTTCCACTCCCCTTCCCTGGTTCTCACATAGCACTCATGGATGACCTCCCATGGCATCTCAGATGGAGTGAAGGCAAGGAGGGTAGTGCACCTTGGGCAGGAGAAACAGCTGATGCTGGGAAGACTGGGAGGACTGGGAAAGCTGGGAGGGGTGGAGGAATGGAGGAGAGGAGCCCATGGGTGCTGTGGGTGGGCAGGCAGCAGCAGGACAGAGCTGTCTGGGGCTCAGTCCAACCTGGTGCGCTATTAATACCCAGAAAGCACCACCCCCCCAGCCCACCTCCATTTATTATTGTGCATCTGCATTTTTTTAATTATTTTTTTTTCCTGGTATTGTGACTCACAATCTTTTTTTGTATCTCAGTGTTGATAGTATTGGAGGTAGAAAGTATAACAGTAACCTATATTAAAAAAAAAATAATTGCCAACTGCTTGGTTGAGCTGCTGTCCGTACCAATTACCTCGCTGGAAAACAGGTAGCAGAGATCTGGGCTGGAAGTGTAGAAATGTTGAAAAACTGGAGCCAAAAAGCAATAGAGAAAATTGTGGTTACTTGAGTATTTCCATGACGTGAGCGTGCACCAGAGGCTCCTCCGTGGGCGGTTAACCCCTCACAGGCAGGGCTGCCGGCAGCCGCCTGCTCCGCTGGCGGCCGAGCAATGACCACGTGGGTGGTGATGAGCGGTGCTGGGACAGAAGACTCGTTATTCCTGTTGGGATTAGTGCAATTAGTGCTAGCAGGTCATTTCCACACCGTGGCTTGGTGGGTGACTTGCCTGAGTTGAGCCAGCCATCTCATGAAAGGAGGGTTGGGTTGGAGTTGAATTAATCCTTGCCAGCGATTAAGCTCTCGTGTGTGTATAACTCGTATTTGCTGAATTTCTGTGGGAACCTCCCAGTTTTTGAGGTTTGGCTGCTTGTTATCACTCTGTAAAAGCTTTTTCTCTTTCTCACCCGCAGAGGTGGTGAGCCCAAGGTCAGGCTGCGGTTCGGTGGTGATCCCACCTACCTTCCAGGACATGGTTGGTGCCCGTGTGCCGCCTGCTCCGGCGCTTCCCCGGGCATCAGGCTTCTTCGGGGCATGCTGTGGCATCTCTTGGTGGCATCTCTTGGTGACCCACCATGGCTGAAACCTGAAATTTTGTACCGTTTTTGGAAGTCTAGATCTGTAGTACCCCTAAGTGTAGGTGTCTGCTGCGCTCCTCAAAACGCTCCTAAAATGTAAAGGTTCAGCAATCTGCTGGATGTGCTAACGCAGGTCCTGGCTTCATCACCTGTGTTCCCACATGAACCCATTTGAGATTTATATATATATAGAAAATGTCCTGTTTGAGGTATTTTTTTGTATATATCTGTCTCCCGATTAAGTTTGCATGTGTATATATGTATGGGTGTATATATCTATCTATCTATATATAAAAACCCATTTTTTTTACCCCACACTAACATTTTCAAGTCACCGTGGGACACCTTTGAATAAAAGACCCCTTTATGGAGCGGAAACAAGCCACAGACAATAAACAGATGTTTTTTCCCCTGTCAAGAGCTGACAGATGCATGCTGAAGGGTGAAGGCACTCGAGGACGGGTGACACGGCGCTGGTGGCCCAGCCTAGCCGCGTGGCAGGGTCACTGTTGGAGGTGTGATGTTTGGGGGAGGAAATCCGCTCCTTGCTCTTGCGTGTCCCCAGTGCCCCTGGGTTCCTGTCCGTGGTATTTTTGCTTTGGGTGTTTCCTGCTATTTAGCCACTCTGTGTATTTTAAACCAGCGCGCGGGGGGTGGGGTGGGGGGGGTGGGGTGGGGTGGGCGGGGAAGGGAGGGGAGTTAATTGGGAGCGAAGGGTTGCATTGTGCTGGTGGGGGATGCAGGGCCGGGGGCAGCCCCGGGGCTGATGCGTTTTCTCCATCCCGGTGAAACCAGCTCCAGAGCATCCCCAAAGGCACCAGCCGTGGCCATACTGCTCCGGGGAGCTGGGTGGGGAGGCGGTGCTGGGACTAGTCCCCACAACTGGTCCATGTCCTCCTGGGGGGATGGATGGATGGCCAGCACGCTTCCCCGCTGCATTTTGTTGGAGAAAATCCCTGGAGTCCTTGCAGAGCCACCCTCAGAGCAAAGCAAGGGCTGTGTTTTGTATGTTGTATATTTGCTTCAGTATGGGTGGGGGGTGGTTGTTTTGTTTTTTCCTCCTTCTGCTTTGGAAACAGTTTTTCTTGCATTTGGTGCTGATAAAAATCAGTTATTTTTTGGGAGGGGTGCGTGGGCGGGGGAGATTCTCTCTTCTGCTTCCTTCACCACGGGGAGTGAAAACACAGAGATCCTCGAGGAGGAACTCAAATGAGCTGAGCAGTGACTCCGGCCCTTCCCCTGCAGCCAGCAGTGGCTGAATCCCAAGGGATTTGCCCTGTGAAACGTCAGCTCAGCAGGATTCTGCCGAGCAGGCAGCACTCATCCCTGGGAGACTGGCAGCTGAGGTCGGGATAACCCTCCCTTTATTTGCCTGTTTGCACTTTCCTTTTTTCCATTTTGCAGCCTCCAAGTCAACAGAAGGGCTAAAATAAGGAAAATGTGGGGAGTGAGTGGAAAAATAACACCAAAAAACAGCCAGCTCAGCAGTGCGGGGTGGGAGAGGGGAAGTGATGGAGCTGTGTCCCTGCTCCGGCCACCGCAGATGATTCCCCTTGGGGCACCCCATCCTTTGGGTTTCTTCAGGTTTTCTGGGCTTTTGCATGCTTTGGGGATCAGGCACCTTCTGTTGCTGGCAGGTAGGTGGAAGCCCCGTTGGTGGAGCAGCAGCGTTTGGATCCACTCCTCTCCGGAGGGGAGTCCTGCCGTGAGCCGGGAGAAGATGGAGCTGCTGTGCGGTGCCAGCTCAGGCATGTTCTGGGGCTCCTTTTTGATCTGTAAAGGCCTAATTCAAATTATTCTTCCCTTTTCCACCCCTTTTTGGTATAAATGTATATCGGTATCTCTGTATATATACATATATAGAGATATGATTTTATCCTTGTGCACAAATGTGTATAGGTGTCACGTATATATACATATATATAATATTTCATCCTTATAGACATGCACACAGATATTATACCTAGTCAGAAGGAGGTGATGGAAAAAGCCTGGATGGGACTGATGTTTCCAGGGATCTTTGAGTATCTCGCTCCAGGAAACGAACTGCTTCAACTACACAGAGATGTGTGATCCCCAGAGAATTCATCCATGAAAAGTATTAATTGTCCAACTTGCCCTTTTTTTCCCATCCAGAAGAACAGATCTTTTCTATCCTACAGAAATTTTTTTCTTCTGATATAATCTAAACTAAGGGCAGTGTAGACTTCATTTTCCATGAAACCCCATCCAAGAGGACTGCTGAAAATAGACCGTGCTCTGAGAACAGATACCAGAAAAAGCAAGTGTGTGTGTGGGGGGAGCCAGGTCAGCCGGGGCAAGGAGTTCTGCAAAAGAAATTATTAATAGGAATCTCAGTTTGAGTTAATTGAGTTGAAAAGCAGCTCATTAGCGCCCATGCGGGTCGGGGTTGGAGGATGTGCTGCCCTGCGGATACACCAGCCTGATTTTATTTCCCAGCAGATGGGAGAAGGGTTAAGATGCCATATTCAAACTTTCGGATTTCACAAAGGTTTGCCATGGCAGAGGTATTTCCTCCAGAAAACAAACAAATGGAGAAAAAAACCCCCAATCCCACCCCTCCCGACCTCTGCGCTTTTAGGATGGAGGGGCTCACTTTGGCCCCCACCTTGGGGCAGCCAGCTTGCAGAGTTTGGGTTTTCCTGAGCTGTAATTCCACAGCCCAGCTCTGGCACTGTGGCGCGGCTACAGGTGGCAGCAGGATCAATTAAAACGCATCTATCGATTGAAACATTTCTATTAAAGTATCAGCAAATATCAGCTTTTGGAGGGGTGAGAGTGAGCAGGTTCCTCGTCTTGGCAGGGAAGGGGAGAAAATGCTGTTTGGATTTAAAAGCAGTATCTTGTAGTTTTTTGTGTTGTGGTTTTTTTTTTTTTTAATTGATGTTACAACTTTGGGGCTTTGCTTTGGAGGGGTTCAGTCTTACAAACCCCCGTAGGTCGGCTCTTATACGTGTCCCAGGAGTTGGGTCAGCACCAGCTGCAATTCAGTCCAGAATGATGTTGAGCAAAAAAAAAAGTGGCAAAACCAATTGTTTGCTGGGCTGTGCCACGAGTGCTGCAGCGAGCCCCTCTCTGGGGGAAGGGAGGGAGTTTTATGGTGGTTTGTGCAGGCAGGTTAATGGAATGGGGGGGGGGGGGAGGGGATGGGGGGATGGCCAGGTGCTTCCCCCCATGCTGAAGGCAGGTTGGGGCGTTCAGGTTTGGTGTTGGATGCCGAGGCGGCACTGTGTAGTGGGGAAGATGGTGGGGTTACAGTGGGGGGAGAGGGAGGTAACCCCATCCCTGCCTGCCTCCAGCTGGGGCAGTGGTACCAGGTGTGTTAATGCCGACAGCACCTGGAGGGGCTGGTCCCCGAGCCCCAGCGTGGGACAGATGCCCTCTGAGCAGGCATGCTGCCGGCGGGATGCGCCCGAGCTGCTTGGCTGCCGCTGGATGGGGCAACCAGGAGCCACCTGTGTTTTCCACAGCACTTGGCTAGTGGAGTGCTTTAGTCACCTTTATTATTTATTTTTATGACGTATTATTTTATTTTGCACACCACGTAAGTGTGATATCCTCAGTGGTTGCTTACAGCCTCATCGGAGATGCTCAGCTCAGTGTCAACACTCACCAGGTCCTGGGGAGGCAATTTTGGGGGATGCTATTCCCTGCATCTTTCCTCCAGGAGCGAATGCATCCCATTTGGAAAATGCATCCTAGTCTCATTTTCTTTTTCAGCCCCGATATCCCTTTTATATACTTTTTTAGGGAAAAACCCCTCCCACCCACCGTCCCACCTTGCTCTTCCCCAAGGGTTGCAGAATTCAGCTGGGAGGCAGAGCCAGGGGCGGTGCCGACGTGCCTCCGAGTGCTGGACACGTTGTCCCGGTTGTCCCAGCTGAGCTGACCCGGCAGCACAGGGCATCACCGGGGCTCCTGGCACTGCCACCTCCGCAGCTCCGTGTTTGGTTTCCTAAACCATTCCCCAGTGCTGCCAGGAAAATGTTATTCAACTTTCTGTTGCCGCGTGTCGGACTTGGTGCGAGTGGCCTGTTTGTGGTGGCGTGTGGCGCTTGGAGCTTACAAACCGGCCATAGTGGTTTTTTTCCTGGCCCGGTGGGTGCTTTTCTGCCACTGAGATAGGATGGAGGGGTTTTGGCTCAGGGTGGCATCCAGGCATCTCGCTTGTGATGCTGGGGGCAGCCCAAGAGCTGAGCAACCGAGGGCAGGAGGCTGCAGCGGAGCCCAAAGGGGTGACAAAACATTACTGGGCAGAAATCCCCAATTAACATTTCGCACTGGGGTACCAGTGGGATGTTAGCTGGAAAAAATAGTTTTAGGGCAATAAAGGAGGCAATAAAATGATACCTGTAGGATGCAATAAGAGGATATGCCGAAATTGTGCGTGCCCCTCGGCTGGGGTTGTGGGAATTCTGGCAGAGGGTTCCCAGCCACGGCAGAGTCAGTCCCTTGCCTTCCCTGAGCTTACGGAAAGGGTCTGCTCAGAGCAGAGATAAGGAGAACCTAAAAAACCCCACCCAACACAACCCCAAAACTAAAAAAAAAAAAACCACCCCAGCTTAAGCTTTATTTTATTCGTGCTCCTGTAGTAGTTTTATTTTATTTTTTTATTTTTTTTCCAAAGTCTGTTACTGTTTAAATGCAGATTTTTAGCTTTTCCACCCAGGAGCCGGAGCTGGAAATTCTTTCCACTGCGTTGGTGCAGGAGGGAACAAACCGCTGCTTTTAGTTTGCTCAAATAATCCATCCCAGCCTGGAGCCATGGGTTTCCTCTGCCCTGCTCCCTCCCACTCCCAAAACGATCCCAGGGATCCACTGCGGGTGCTGATGGGGACAGGGATGAGGGGGGGGGGGGGGGGCAAGGCCACTACTTGCAGCCCTGTTTCCCCAGGGGGTTTCCCCTAAATTTCCCCAAGAATTTATTCGTGTAAACACCGTGTGGCGGTGGAGCCGCGAGCCTGAGTGGTGCCTTCATTTTTGGGTGCAAAATGGGCAAGATATTCTCTGCTTATTTTCGCAGCATTAAGGAGAGGAGGTGGGTTATCGGTGGGGAAGCGACATGCTTTTCACCACCGCGTGGGGAGAGGATGCTTGGGGCCAGCCGGGCTCCATGGCTCTGTGCTGGGACCCCCTGTGCCGTGGCGGAGGGAAGCTCGTGCTATCCAATGTCTTAGGGATGAGCCGTTTCCAAGAATAAAGGAAGGGAAATTTGGGGAGGGATGGGCAAGGTTTTCCGTGTTTAATTTCATACAGCAACTTGGACCGCGCTCCTACCTCCATCCCTGTTCCCTGGGCAGCGGGACATGGTGGTGATGGCTTATCCTTCAACACGGGGACGTGGTGATTTTCTGGGGAAAAGGAGGTGGTGTGGGGCTGGATTTGCACGGTGCTTTGCTGCTGTTGAGGGGCACATCCAGGATAACTTGTGTTTCCTATTCCCTGACCTGCTGGGGTGAGCTTAGCTGGCCGGAAAAGGAACAAATGAGCCCTTCAGGTCCTCCCCCAGCAGTGGGGCTGTGGGTGCCTGGATTCACCTATTCTCCCCCGGGACCCTGCCACCATCCCAGAGGGACCAGTGATGTTGGACTGGGATTGGTACTGGTGGTTTGGAAGAGCAGCATGAGGGTAGGCTGAGCAGCTGGTCCGGAGCCCTGTCTGCCACGGGAAGCCTTGTGACCCAAACCAGAAATTTTGGGGGCTGATTTTATTGCCAGCCACTTAGAGCATCCAGGTGCCGGGCAGTGAACTGGTTGGATCATTTCACCCTAAGGCATCCCCTGGAAAACAGCAAGGCTGTTCCTGGCCCTTAAACCTCTGCTAACCATCCTTTTGCCAGCCGTCATCCACCCCAGTGCCGTCGCCATCCCCAGTGCTTCCTCTGGCCCTAGTTTTGAATGTTTTGGGGCGTGGATGCCCTGGGCAGCCAGGGCACGGGGCTTTTGCAAGGCACAGGGCAGGGCTCGAGCTGGGACGGGCACCAGGGGGTCACAGGAACAGCGAAGTGCCGGTGTTTGGCGTGGGAAGGGGGATTGTATCTCATTCCTCTTATCTCCTGCCGCCTTTCGCAGCAGCCCCAAGCGAGCGGCTGTCGCAGTCAGTCAGCGTAACCAAAACTTGCCCGGTGCGCAGGAAAAAGCAGCTGCGAGGTGGTAAGCAAATAAGGTGCTGGAGGTGCTTCCCCCATCCGTGGCACACCCAGGGCCACCACCGCCTTGGCTCAGGAGGGAGAGACACGGCAGGAAAAGCACCCGTGGCGTTGGGACCCGCTCCTCGGGGGTGAGGGAGGCTGTGGGGAAGAGGCAGATTCTCCAGGAGCGGTGCAAAGCAGAGCTTGCTGGTGGCCACCCGGCAAGAGGATGGGGACATTGCCAGTGCCATGCCTGCACCTGCGAGGCGCTTTTTGATGCGCTGTGGATTGCTGTTTTCCTGGGGTCACCGGAGCTCGGCGCAGCTGGGGAAGCCCGTTGGTGCAGCAGGGTGGGCGCATGTGCCGCATGCACGCCTGCCGGAGCCCTGCGGGCCCGGGGGGGCCATTTCCGTGCGGGGGCAGTTGGGGTGTGTGAGCTGCTGCTCCACCTGCTCCCCACGGGCCAAGCCAGCCATCGCTCCGACAGCCCTGCCCTCGCCTTCACCACCGCCGGCGCCAGCCAGCCCCCCTGCCCTGGGGGTGCCCTGCGGCAGCCCCCCAGCCTGCTGTGAGGCAGGTGGGTGGCTGCTGAGGGGTTTAACAGATGGGGCTTGTTGGGTGAATGGCTGGTCCAGCTTGGTGGTGTGCCTGGCTCCCCGTCTTGCTGCGATAGCACATGGTGTCCGTGGCTTCCCCTCCTGGGCTCCAGCAGGGGGAGGGGGTGCCGGGGCAGGCAGGGGGTGGGCAATGCCCAGCTTGCTCTGCGGGAGCTGGGGCAAGCTCAGACAGTCCCTTCAGCTGCACCCTGAAGGTGCTGAGCGGAGTGCGGTGCGGGACAGTCTGCAGGGATGCAGCGATGCTCAGGGAGCACACAACGGCAAAGCCATGTGGGTTAATGGAAGCGATACAGAGCTGAGGTGCTTAGGGAACTCTGTTTTGTCCTCTGCGAACATCAGGTAGCATTAGCACCATTAGCCTTTGAACATTTGTCATCCCCGATAACGCTAAAACACTCGGCATGAGTTGGCCAATGCTGGTTTTTTACACTTCTGTGGCTCAAGGGCGACCATGCAAGGTGATGAGCAGCCTCATGTCCCAAGATTTACCCCAGGCAGGTGATGGGTTGAGCTTGCCTGAAACCAGCCCGGCACAGCCCTTCCTGGTCGGGTGGTTCTGCGGGGCAGCGGTGATGGGCTGATGCTGGGATGAAGCTGAGCAGACATCCCTCCGGCATGGGATCCTTCCAGCGCAGCCGGCCCTGGGAAAGGCAGCCAGTTAAAATAACAATTTATTCTGCCTGGTGTTTTGCGGGATGGGGGAAGGTTCCCAGATCAGCCCTGCCTGGGTTCCTGCTTTATGTCACAGGAGAGAGCTGCTCTCCCAGCTGGAGATATTTTAGGGTTTTTCTTTATCTTTTCACTATTTTCTTGGGCCCTTTTTCCTGCCTGTTGGCAGAGTCCGGGAATTGGATGCATCCCTTGTTTTGCCCATCCGTTTTAACCTTCCCTGCATATGGAAAAAGAAATTAAAGGCGCTGGTGGGAAGTTTACGACGTAGAAATATGGCTTGAAGGAAGTTATTTGGAGCAGAAAGCTGGGCCCAGGCATGATGCTCATCACTATCTCATCACTAACGGCACTGTGCCGTTACCCTTCCAGCATCCCTTGGTGGCAGAAGTGTTTCCCATTAGGGAAATCAGATTTTATCCTAGGGAAGCTCCTGAAATGGTGGGGAAGGTGGTATTTCAGTGTTCATCCTGCAAGATGTTTGCTGTTGTGGGCCACCAGGTCTGAGCATGCACCAGGGTTTGCTTCACCTGGGAGAGTGTCGCTTTGTGCCTCAGTTTCCCCAAAAGCAGAGTAGGATGCGATAGCTCAATGCACGATGGAGAAACACCGGTTGCTGTAGGGCTGTGCTGCTCTGGGGATTTTTGATCCTGTTACGGCAGGAGAAATTCAAATATTTCCTTAAAGCGACCCCAACGCCACCCTGTTGCATTTTGTTTATTTGCTTTGGCCTGGAAAGCGGGGCCGGGTCTCCCTGGGGACATGAGGCTGTTGCAGAGCCCCGGGGCAGCAGCCTGCACCCGCACCGCCTCACTCGTGGGTGGCACCCGTGTTTATTTACCTTTTCATCACCTGATGGCCGTGCCCTGCCATGTTGCAGGTGCCAGCCCGTGGGCTGCCAGCCCTGTTTGAGTTGGCAGGAGCAGGAGATTAACCTCTGGCTAAAATAGCCCAACGCCAGCCCCACGTCTGCCTGGGGTGGCCGGCCTCGTTGCATGCCCTTAGAGCATCTTGTATCGGTGTTTTGTAGCCCAGCTTGGGCCACGGTGGTCACTGTGTGATGTGATGGCACAGTGAGGAAAGCAGCCGTGATGTGACACGCTCAGAGCAAGCTGGAAATGTTCAGCAGTCCCACGAGCTGGGTTTTTGTGCCCCTGTGGGCTGGTGGAGCCAGGGTTGCCTGCACCTCTCTGCTCAATAACCCAGAGGAGAGCAAGCTCTTCTGCTGGTGGGATTGGTCCTGTGACACCCAGGCACCCATCGCCCTGGTGTGGGATCTCTACGTCCTTGGCACTGCTCTCCAAAGCCGCGATGCAGAAGAGCAGGAGCAGAGGAAGCGCAGAAACGCGTCCGCAAGCCGCAGGTCCCGCATCGGGGCTGCTCAGCTTGGGAAGCTGAGATTTAGACTGTGAGTGGGTGGCCAAGTTTTGGGATATTCTGAGCAACCGTTATCCCGTTTTACCTTTGGTGGTGTTATTTGCAGCCTTTTTGGTTGCTATTTATTGATTAGTTATTACGGTCCTCTGTCCGTACCAGGGTGCTCGGGCACGAAGCAGCATCTCCGTGCTGAGCTCTGAGCCGCCAACCGAAGAAAGGGGCTATTCAGGTGCCGGCTGGGAGTTTCCATTTCAGCCTGTCTGCGCTCACCGTGTTGTCCCAAGGGAATTGCAGATTTGGGGTTGTTGGTTCCCTGCCTGCGGTGGGTTTCCCAGCCGGGTGGGACATGGCAGCGCAGCAGCTCAGCACCAGTTTCTGCCAGGTGCCGCGGGGCTGACTCATGTAAAACCTGGGCAGCAAACCCTCTTATTCCTAGCAAGCCTTTGGAAGTGAGAGGGAGAGGCTCCAGCCCCAAACATTCCTGTTTTTTGGTGGGTTTTGATCGATTCAGACCCCAAAATGTGAGTTTTTGGTGACTTTCTGCCCTTTTTCTCTGGGTATTTGGAGCAAAATGGGTGCTGAGCTGCCACGTGAAGGAGTCGCTGGTGGCTGGGGAGGTGCCTGGATCCCAGTATCCCCAAAACTGCTTTTTTTTGGGAGGCACCTGCAGCGGCACTGGTGATGTTTGAGGTTTGGTGACAGCGATGGCAGTGTGGCTCTGCCACCGGCGGTATTTCGGCTGGCTGCCCCGGTGCACGTGTTTCCTTCGGAGTTCACGGAAACCCGTTCTCATGCCTCAGTCAGGAGCTCGTGCAAAGTCCCTGCCCTGCAAACGGCGTCGCTGCGGCTTGTCGTGCAACTGCCACGTGGGAGAAGCACCCAGAGGACCGCGGTGCTTCGGGTGACTGCTCAGGGTGGAAAGTCACCCCGGGCACCCCGGCAGAGCCACGACCTGCAGGAGCCCCAGTCACCTCCCTGGGGCACCCACCGTCCCCCAGCCCTCTCACCTCGCGTGTCTGCACCCTAAAAGTGGAGCCGGGGTGGAAGCAGCAGCAGCAGATCTCTTCCACTTTTTAAATTCTCTTCCAC
Source organism: Falco peregrinus (assembly GCF_023634155.1). Classification (NCBI taxonomy): domain Eukaryota; kingdom Metazoa; phylum Chordata; class Aves; order Falconiformes; family Falconidae; genus Falco; species Falco peregrinus. The sequence goes on from NC_073722.1 coordinate 104,605,664, forward strand.
TATTTAATTTGGTCTGGGGAGGGGAAGCTGGGGGTGGAGAGGAGCCAGCTGCAAAAGGGAGAAGAGCCACTTTCCTTCTCACATGCTCCACAGGGGACTCAAATAAGCTGCTCCAATATATTATATTTTTTTTTTGGCGATAAGAATAATTTTAGGTGGTACGTACTAGGCTGTTTCTTGTGATGGCAGGGGATCAGAGTAGCCTTATCCAGGAGGGACATGGGTTAATACAACTTGTAGTATGTCTGGGGGCACTGAGGAGCTGATGCCCTTTGAAGCTTAAACATGGCCAGCCTCTTGTTTTCCCTGGTTTGGTCAGGGAAGGTGGGTTTGGTTTTGTGTTGGTTTGTGTTTGTTGGTTTTTTCTTTTCATTTCTCTGAATGAAAATAGATGATGAAAAACAGCCAAGCCGGTTTCACTTCCTGCTTTTGCTCGGGGCTTCATGCTGGGGGTGCTTGGAGACATCCCATGTTTGGTCCAGTGATGGGGCATCACATGTTGGGATTTGGCCCCATTTTGGCCTTGGGCCGATTCCTCCTGAACTTTGGCCGGTCCCTTATTCCCTGCCAGAAACACGAGGAGTTGGAGGAACATCTTATTTTATTATCACCCCATGGGGTGCAGCAGTAGATGGCAGACAGCAGAGGCTTGGGGACAGCTCTTCGAGAGGTTTCTGCCTGATTTTTTTCCCCGTTGGGATGTTTGGGGTGGGAGTTCTCTGTTCGGTCCCCTCCCGCCTCAGAGCACTGAAGGATGGAGGCAGTGGGTACCCTGTCCTGGTGCTGTGTCACTTCGGTGCCCTGCTGTCCCTTGCAGCGGTGTGTGATGCCTGTGAGCCACCAGCACAGCCCTTCTGCAGCTTTGCTGGTGCACGGGTATGGCTTTGGTTCCTCCATCTCCAGCAGGCTCTGCTGTGCTCAGTGAATCCTGGATTTACTGTTCCATGAGACAGCTGCAATGTCCTTATTTCCCCACCTTGGGTAGCTGGCAGAGGTTCTGGTCCAGCTGCCAGCTCCCCTGGGAGCTGCTCTGTGGGCAACTGAAGGATTCCTGTGGGATGCGGGGACAGTGGGTGCAAATGGAGACATGAGCACCCATCAGCAGCCAAAAGCAGGGGGGAGGTCACTCGTGAGCCCTTGGGGATGCCCATGGCAGGGCCAGCACATCCATTGCAGCAGGGGTGAGGAAGCAGGAGCGATGCTCTTGGGGGGTGCTGGGGTTTGGGCAGCTGTGGGACCCTTTGGTGCGTGCGGCGTGTGAAGGTAATGGTCATCCCAGGGGATGTGGGAGTCTCTGGTGGCTCTTTGGGAGCCCTTGGGGTTTTTTGGGGTGGTGGAGGTGGCTGGGCTCGGGTTTGGCTGGGAGCAGTGTGGGTGGAGGCTCTGCACCCACAGGGGTGCATTCAGGAGGATGGCTTGGATCAGCTGAGCATCGGCTTTGGATTTCTTTGCTAGAGCACTACAGGCAGTAAAATACAACTAATTAATAGGAAATGTGGTCTGAAAGTTACAGTCCCCAGCGGGTCCGTGTTGGGTTTCTGGTAGGGTGTTTTACAGGGTGCTTGGACCTCTGTGTCCTGGATTTGGAGAGGGCAGCTCCTGAGGAGTGCTTTCTAGACAGGCTGAGTGCAGGAATAAATGCTGCTGGAGCTGCCTGCAGCAGGGAAATGATGCTTCCCTGGGCTGGGACATCCAGTGCTGCTTGCTTGGTGTCAGACTGAGAAGTTGAAGGACAAGCTGTTTTGCTGCAGGAATATGTGCAGAAGAAGTTGCCTTTTGGGGCACTGAACAGGCTGCTGGGGCTTAAGGGAAGGGATTGCTAGCCTGGGCCCAAATCACTAATTAATCTTTTTATTTTTATCTTTTTTTTCTTTTTTTATGTTGTTATGCTTGCTGGGTTGTCAATGAAAACCGACAGAGCTCCCTGCAGAAGAAGGTAAGCTGTGGGCTGGAGGTGAGGGTGGGTGTAAGTCTGGGTGGAGGATGCTGGGGCCAGGGAGCGGGGAGTCACTGAGATCTTTTAATCTTGATTTTAATCCCAGGGAAAGCTGGGCTGACAGCAGAGCTTTCCTGCGATGGCAAGGCCACCAGCTGGGAGTAGAAACACAGAGGATTTAGTTTCTGTAGTTAAAAACGATGCCAGAAACAAAGGTGTTTAATATTAGAGAGAAAACCGCCCCGTTGCAGGGCTGGATGTCCTCACCAGTGCCGACGGCCAGTGGGCACTGGAGCAGCTCTGCTGCGAGCCGGGGACTGGGTCCTGGTGGCCGTTGTGGCCTCAGTGGTCTAAATTACCTCTCTTCTGGGGTCTTTCTGAGTACTGACTGTGCCTGACTTCGTGTTTTCCCCCCAGGAAAGTCCCTCTGGGAGTTGGTGCTGGAGCAGTTTGAAGATCTCCTTGTCCGCATCCTTTTGATGGCAGCGTTTCTGTCATTTGTAAGTACTCCGGGCTGGGGGGGCTCGGGGGTGGGCACCTCCCGGGGCACACAAAGAGACCCAGACAGCACGGGAGCCAGAGGGAGGTGCACGCTGGGTGAGGATGTAGCAGCGATGCAGTGGTTTTCTAGGGGATGGTGACAAGGTCGTCGTACCTACTTAAAAGATGAGACTGTAGGATCTTTCAGTAACGCCGATCCATCCAGAAGTGATACCTGGCTTCTTGCTGTTTGCCCAAGACTACCAGGCAAAGGCAGCAAAGGGCCATGGAAACGTTCGGTGCTGGGCGCGTTTTGGTGGGATGCTGGGTGGGATGGGTGTTGGCTGTGGGCACTGGGTAGGGGTAGGGTTTGGGGAGAGCGAGTGCAGAGACCCAGCAAAAGTGGGGCTGCCAAAGGCAGGTGAGGGCTGCCCAAGGCTTTCAGTCCTGGGATGCTTTTTCCCATGATCCATAGATTTCTGCCATTGTTTGCAGACCCTACGTGAGACAGCGCAGGTCCTTTGGATGTGTCTCTACCATACCGCATCATTTTTATCAACAGTTTTCTATGGTTTTAGCTTAGAAGGTACCTTTGTTACTACCTCTTGTAGCTTTCCTCTTCAATCCATGATTTCCCTTTAGGATGTTTGATGCTGTCAGCTTTCCTGACCCTGTGTGCGCAGCCATGGCCAGTGTCTGGACTGCGGGGTACACTTCAGCTCCGACCCAAACTGCCTATTTGCAAGTCTCTTCTCTGATTTTCATTCTTACTGATTGCTTTTCAACCCCCTCTTCCATCCAGCAAAATACGTCTTGTGCCTCAGCTTGTGTAAAATGGTAAATTTTGGTAAATTTACAAAAAAAAAGAAAATTACACCCCTGCGCCAAAAGATGGTAAAACAGAAAGGGAAAATTACCCCATTCTTTATTTTTCCCTTGGATATTTTTGGAAGTATTAAGTTGCAGCATGACCAGATCCATGTTGGGATCTGCCGGAATGGAGGACAGTGTCTCTGACACGTGGAGATGTGCGTGTCTGCAGTGCAGAGACATTCCTGGTGTAATGACCAAGCCATGTGTCCTCATGGTTGTGAGGTGCTGGGAGCTTGGGGGTCTGCCACCCCTCCCCTGCACACCCAGGGTGTCGCACAGCTTGCTTTTTCCTGGCCAGAGCACTGGGTGATGGGTGATGAGAGGTGAGGGCAGTGCTTCAGGTGCCTGAAGCCGACTCAGGAGCCCCAGGTACCACCCTCACCTCCCCGGGGTGGGGGTAGGCAGTGGGGCAGGCACCTGCCTAAGGTGTGCGCATCCATGTAGGGGGGCAAAGATGGGGCTGGGAGCATTTCCAAGCCCCATGCAGCTGTCCTCCTTGGAGTGAAGTCCCCCTCATGGAGCAATTCTGTTCATTTTTCAATTAAAAATAAAAATCCAATCTGTTTAATATTTTTTTTTTTAAATAAATTTTTGCTTCCTCTGGCTGAGCCAGACTGGCAGCATCTCAGCTGCCTGCGTGGGAGGTGCCTCCTGCCAACTGGTCACTGCCTTCCCATCCCACCGCGTGGCTGGCAGGGCTCAGAGATCCCAGGCTGGTGATGACCAAGCTGGTGATGCTCAGGGCAGGTGTTGGGTACGGCGGGGCACAGTGCAGGGCATAGAGCTTTCCTTTAAACCTTTGCCGAGGTATGGGGCAGGGTTAATGCTTGCTGGCAAAATACAGCTCCCAGCACGTCGTGCAGCAGGAAGACGTGGTGTTACGTTTGGGTAATGTCAGAGAGATGCTCAGGACTGGGTTCTCCTTGTGTTTCACAGGTGTGAAGCCCTGCCCAGGCTTCTCCTGCCACTGGAGCTGCTGATGTGGTCCCTTCAGGGTGATACGTCCAGCTTCTCCCTTCCCCAGATGGTGTTATTGCTCATCTTCAAATATTTCCTTCCTCAGTGGTCTATCTCCAGTCGGGCTCTTGTCCCACCTTCGTGGGGGGGAGAGGCTGTGTCCCTTCCCTGGAGGAGCTGTGAGTCACCCCGGCACCTCCTGCCAGCACAGAGCAGCTTCTCCCCGGGACATGCAGGCAAAGTCAGCTGGCGGTGGGTGCATCACCAGGCTCGGTGAGCCGGTGCCCGCGAGCGCTGCTGACCTCCTCCGCGCTTAATGATGCTGAGAGGTGATGTGGGGTCAGCTACACTCAGTGTCCACGTGGTTAGCGAAGCTGCCTTTATGGGTGGCACTGAGTCACTGCGATGTGAACCCCTTTATACCTGCACTCCGCGGTGCCTTGGAGAAGTGCTCACTGTCAGCGGCACATCGCTCCCCGGTTGCTGGTTTGAGCCATTCACTCAGTTCTGCCCAAAATCTACCTTGGGAGCAACCCTGCAGGAGGAGACATTTCCCACCGAGCTGCTGGAGAATTTTGTACTTTTTGAGTGGACTTGGGGTGTTTGGCAGTGGGATGGCAAAGCCGGGTCTCCTGTCCCCTCCTTTTGGATACAACTTGTGGGCAGGTAAGGAGGGAGGCTGGTCCCTTGCAAGGTTCCAGACATTCCCAAAACAACATGTGGCGACTCATTTGTCGGTGGATTTGCAGAACTGTGGCAACGGTGGCAGTGCTGCAACTGGGTAAAGCAGGTGTGAGCCCTTGTGCCTGTGCCTGCGCTGCTGTGTTGACACAGCACAGCCTGACAAGCTGTTAAATGGAGCGCAAGTACTTCGTTTGTATTATGGTGTGAGGCCTTTGTGGGGTGGAGAGGGGGCTCAGGGTGGTGAGAAGCCGTGAGGCCAGTCCCTGCACTGCAGGGCTGCTCTTGCTGCATCAATTGCATGTGTTGCAGGGCTTAACTTCTGCCCAGGAGGGGCTCGTCAGAGGCTGCCGGTGCTGCGGGCAGCCACCGCAGGGGCTGCCCAGCTGTATCTGTTTGAGAAGCAGGCAGTGCTGCTCCCCACTTATCTGCTCGTGGCCGTGGTCTTCCCATGGGGTGCACTAAACAAAAAGAGATGCTTTCCTGGTGCAAATACTCATCCGAGCTCCAGCCCTGCTCATTTGATGTGTTAGGTTATCCCTAGCAGAAGAGTGGAGGTACCCGAGTTAAGCACCAGCAGTGGGATGTGGCAGGTCCACACTTTAACCAAGGCGTGTGGGGCTGGCCACTGCTCTGGGATGTCTTTTCTCCAGCAAACACCGTCTGTTGGGTGGCTCTTGATTCTGTCCTTCTTCTTAAAATGTTGGCACTTGTTGTTTCAACATTGTGGTCCTTTTCTTCTCTTGCCTACCAGATCCTGGCCTGGTTTGAAGAAGGAGAGGAGACCACGACGGCGTTTGTGGAGCCCATCGTCATTATTATGATCCTGATCGCCAATGCTGTGGTGGGTGTGTGGCAGGTAAGTCGCAGCCCCCCCACCCCCACCTGCCCCCCAGGTCTCCGCTCCACGTGGCTGAGATGCTTCATTGGAAGGGCTGGTTGCTTCTTGCCATTGGAAACTCATTTCTCAAAAACTCAATTTTCACATTGGCCGTGCTGCCCTGTGCCCCAGTGCAGATGTTGGCTTCCTCTTGCTTCATTCCTTCAGTCTTTGGCAGCTTTTGCAGTGTGGCATTTAGGATCTTGGACTTTTTTGCCATCCAGGCAAACGGCTGCTTGTCTCCTGGCCATGGCCAAATGTGCTTTCCAAGGGAAGCTTTTTGCCCTGTCCACCAGAAAGCTGCGGTGGCTGCTGTCCCTTGCCTCACTGTATGCCTCCTGGGAGATGAGCAAATGCTTCAGCCAGCAATGCTCTTTTTCTTCTATATATTTATGTTAAAGCCATTCATTTATCTGCAGCTTGACCTGAGGTGGGGTTGCTGAATGGGGAAAAATCCATCTGGGTGGGATATGCTGCTTCCCAAACTGAGAATGAGAAAATCAAGGCCAAAGTCCTGTGTGGTGCCCAGCACCTGGTGTGATTTAAGCCAGCAGGGACCATTTCAGAGCAGCTGGAGAAGCAGATGCACATGGATGCCAAAGCCAGGGCCAGGGTTTGGGTGCCCCTGTCTTGACACTGGGTGGGGAAGGACCCTGCTGGCAGGAGTAACCCCACCTCCGGCAGCTGTGCTCCTCCTCTACTTGCAGGAGAGAAATGCTGAGAGTGCCATCGAAGCCTTGAAGGAGTACGAGCCCGAGATGGGGAAAGTGATCCGTGCTGACCGCAGCGGGGTGCAGCGGATCCGCGCCCGGGACATTGTCCCCGGGGACATCGTGGAGGTGGCAGGTAGGGTGCCATCGCCCCAGAGCACGGGGTGGGATGGGGAGGTGGTACTGGCCAGGGGGGCTTTGGTGATGGGCACCCTGTGGTCCTGGTGATGGGAGGGCTCTGCTGCAGTGTCCCAGGGTATCTCCTTCGGAGACACAGCCACCAAGTTACCCTGTTGTTGTACACTTGAGATCTTAGTTTCTCTTTTCAAGTCCAGAGAGGTGAAATAATCTGGGCCAAAGTCTGGGCTCATCAGCCTGCTGAGACTTCGCCCCAAGCGTAGGGTGGTAGAGAACAGCAGAAAGGAAAAAAAACATTTGTATATTTCTGGCCCAGATTTCGTGTCTCGGGAGGGTTTCCCCATTTTCTGGAAGAACTTTTAATTTTCTGCCAAGATTCCCTCTCTCTGGAAGCGGCTCTTCCATGCACATCCCCGGAGCAGGCGCGGGTGAAGGGCCGGCGTTGCGTGCCACGCCGGCGGTGCCAGCACCGGGAGGTTTGAACGCCGCGGGCATCGGGGCTGGCCCTGCCTGTGTGGGCAGGCTTCCCTGGAAACTGGGGGGTGGTTTTGGGGAGGGCAAGAGGCAGAGGGGACCGGCTTCAGGGGACTTTTGCTTCCAGGGTCAGATTATCCCCCCCCCCCCCCCCCCCCCCAACCCTTCTGCCAGGGTTTTGCATCGTGTGAATGATGCCTGGGGGGTCTCCTGCCTGCCCCACCAGAGGATGCATTTCAATGATCCCGTTTTGTTTGTTTGTTAAACGAAGCCGTAAACCCCCAGAGCCAAAAAACGAATCCTCTTTTTTCCTCCTTGTGGCCCTGCTCCTGGAAAGATGCTGCAATCCCTCCCGCGCCCAGCCAGCTCACTGTTATTTATGTCTTCCAGTTGGGCTTCAGCTGGAAGATGAACATAAAAATAATGCAGGGAGGATCAAGCAGAGGAGTGCCGGCCAGATCCTCAGCTGGGCGAGCTGGCAGAGCTCCCAAGCCAGCTCCAGCAATGCACTCCAACTGCTGACCTGGCCTTTAATTACATTAATTATTAATAAATTATATTCTGCCATCTTTCCCAAAATGAACTTCTTGCTGCCTGCCCATCGGCAGCCGAATATTACTTTTTAGTGGCACAACCAGCATCGTGACTGGGAGGGAAAGAGCTGAGCTCTCCTCTGGAGGGGTTTGCAAGTTATTAGCAAATTAATTAGGAAATTGTGGGTTTAGGAGGTTATAGTAAGTGTTGAGGATGCTGTCAGGCTGCCTGGTAGGAAAGTGGACCAGGAGCCACGGCTTTGGGTGTGCAGTGGACTTCCTGGGGATGGCAGGAACAGCACAGGCTGGGACTGGCTTCTGTTTGTGTGTGCAAATGCAATAAATTTGGCAGCAGGGAGCAGAAAATCTGCTGCCCTAAGATGAGAGGGAAATGATAGCTGACGAGCTGTTTAAACCCAGCTGATTTTTGCCCCTTTGCAACAGGGCAATCAAGGTGAGTCCTTGTGCAGGCAGCTGCAGCGCCAGCTTTTTGCCTTGCGCAAGAGATGCGGGCATTGCCGAGGGAGCTCCGTTGGGTGCTGCACCACCTGACTGCTCCTGCTCGGCTCTGGCAGTGCTGGTGGCCGTGGCCGTGCAGTGTTGCCTTCTGTTTTCCTCTTACCCTTGGCTTTTGGCACGGGAGAGACTTGTAGTGCTTGGGTGATCATTCAATAGCTGGCTAACGGCAGCGGCCAGGTCCGTACGGGACGTCTGTCCTGTGCCATGCGAGTCTCCTGGGATGCTATCGCAGTGCCTACCCTTGAGCAGATGCCACCCCCATGGCACCAGGGCTTGACGCTGTCACTAGATGCTGTCACCAGATATTTTTCATCTGCAGCTTTAGGTAATGTTTGCAAACCCTCCCTGCCTTTCCCAGGGGGAAGAGGAGCTCTTTGCTCCCTTTAAAGAGCTCCAGCTCCCTTGAGCAGATGCAAAGTCTGAGTCTGTGCATGAAGTGAATGTTGGGGGGGGGGGTTGTCTGTGGGTCCCTGTGCTTAGCACCACTGAGCTCAGCCCCCCAAAAAATGGGTGTGATGGGGAGCGGGGCAGGTCTGGCTGGACGGCAGATGTTGCACGCAGCATCCCGAAGCACTGGGATCTGCAGCTGGAATGAAAGGCTGGGTGGTGGAGCGGTGCCAGCCCCCTCCCACTGTGCTTGAGGGGGGGGTGGGGGTGTTTTACGAGCCCCAGGAGGAAGCACTCATTAAAGTCTGGGATTTGAGACTATCGTTAGCGGCCAAGCCGGCAGTGTTGTGTAACGTGATGTAAGGCGCTGGGAACCAGGGCTCGCTGCCTCAATATTTCCGAAGCACTGGAGCGTGGTTGTGTCCAGCTGATAAGGGAGCAGGAGGAAGAGCTGGAGGAAGAAACCCAGCAGGAAAAGCAGCTTTAAATGTGGGTTTTTTTGAGGAAGCGCATGCGCCTTGGAGGGTGGTGGTCGGTGGCTGTCATTTCATGGGGCTGCTTTCACCCATAACCACCGTGACGTGCCAGGAGACTGGTGTCTCAGCCGTGGAAGGTCTTCTAGTGTCAACAGTGGTGTTGGGAGGCTTGGGCCACTCCAGAAGTGTGGTTTTTGCAGGGAAGAGGCAAGATGGGGGGTGCTGGGGGGGTTTTGCAGAGAAGAGCAGAGATGGGGACGTGGCAGGGTGGCAATGCATTGAGCAGGCGAGGCAGGGGGTGTGATGCTTGCTGCCCCAATGACCACATACCTGCAGCTCTAGAGCCTGGCAGCTCCGCTCCAAAAGAAGAGAAAAAGATACCTGCCCTCCTGCCCGCTCGCTGGCTGGAGAAGGGATGCAGGCGCTTGCTGCTTGTGATGGTGAGGAGGGTCCGAGCCACAGCAGAGGAGCACGTGTCACTGCAGAGCTGTAGCCAGGGTGGGGGCTTCCTAGGAGCCTGCTTGGGTCCTCTGCTCACTGTCTGTCCCACGCAGAGCTCCTGCCTTTGCTGCTTGTCCTGGCAAACCAGGCTTGAACCACAGTTTTGCTCAGGTGCAACTGGGGAAGGTGATGGGCAGGGCTGGCAGGCAGGTCACCTGTCCCACCAGCATCCCTGCACAGCACGGCTGGGGCAGCAGGGATTTTGCAGAGGGAGATGATGCTTGGTGTGGCTGGTCCATGGGAGAGGGTGGAAGGCACCTGGTGTGGTGTGAGTAACCCCCTTGGCCGCGGTGCTGCTGCCTGCTCACTGGGCTGGCTGCTCTTGTGGCACGTGGTCCCCTAAAATAAGAACTTCCTCAAGGTCCCATTACTGCACCACCCAATGTCTTGGTTGCCACTGATGGTGCCTCTTTCCGCCTTTCTTTTTTTGCCTTGTGGGTTATAGACGTGCAAAATTAAGCTTTCAAAGCAGAAAGGAGGCATCCCAGGGCAGAACACTGGTTTACTGTGGGCTGGACCCCTCCTTGCTGCAGGCTGGGTGCTGCCATGTGCCTGCACCACGTAGGGACATGGTGACCAACAAAAGTCAGTCCCTGCCCTGGAGACCAGGCAGTTGAAATAAAAACCAAGAGGAGAGAGCACAAAGCGAGGTGCAAACCGGTGGCCCCAAGCCTTGGGGCAGAGCCCGGCTGTGCTGGCATGTCTGGGGTTTGCCGTCCCTCTTCCCCAGGGTGGTGGGTGCTGCTGGTCCCACCTGACGGAGCTGCTCTGCTCTTGTCCTTGTAGTTGGTGACAAGGTGCCTGCGGACATCCGGATCATCGAAATACGGTCCACCACCCTGCGGGTTGACCAGTCCATCCTCACAGGTGAGTGCAGGCGTGGGGGGAGGGGGGAGGTGGCTGCTGAAGGCAGAGCTTTCCCTTTGCCATCTTCCTGGAGCTAAATTTTGGGACTGATACGGGGGGAAGTGCTTTGCTGGGGTGGGAGAACGGGATGGAGGACCTGGGGAGGTCCTGCATCGTCTGGAAGTCATGGCACAGGGGAGATGCTCCTGGTGCTTGGGCATCCCTCCTGCAAAACACAAACTGTGGGGTTGCACGGGGGGCTGCGAGCTCCCTGCCCACGCTCCCCCTGTGCAGCTGTAGCAGGATGACCGCTGGCACATGAGGCCTCGTGACTTCAGGGAGAGGTGACAATATTGGGGGCTTTTTTTTTTTTTTTTTAAGCACTGGAAAAGCCCGTAAAGCTGATAATTCTTGAAGTATCATGGATTCTCTTCCTCTCTGCTGTCGGGGAAGGCCAGTCAATGATCAGATGGCAAGAAGAGTTTCTGGTATTTCAGCTCTCTTGTGTGGTTTTGTAAACGTATCGAGTTAGGAGATGACAGCAGAGAAGGAAAAGCAATCAGAAAAAGTGTTAGAACATGGGGAAAGGAGCCCAGTCCTCTCAAAAGACGGCAAGGGGAGATACAGCAAAAAGGCAAATCTGCAAAGGACCAAATATAAACCTTCAGCAGAACAGCTTTGGGCACCTTGGCTGTTGTCCTGCCCTACAGTCCCCATCTGACCCGGCAAACCCGTGTTGCAAGCCGGCGGGCTCCCTGGCCCAGGGATTTGCCCCATCCCATGGGGCTGGATGGGAGCTCGCGGCCACTAGCACTCCGCGTGGGTCGTTTTTCTGCAGCCCCCATCTTCAGAGTGCCTTGGCCCAGTTCTGACATTCCCAGGATGGATGTTTTGGTGGTTTGGTGGCAAAGTGGCACTTTAGGAAGCAGTGGGGGTTGCGATGCAGGCTCAGAACGGTGTCAAGTGGAGGCTGGAGAGAAAACGCGGGTGGTTCATCTCACCCCTCTTGTTTCGGTAGGGGAGTCTGTGTCGGTGATCAAACATGCTGACCCCATCCCTGACCCCCGGGCTGTCAACCAGGACAAGAAGAACATGCTTTTCTCCGTAAGTCCTTTACACCTGCCCCCACTTCTGTGGTTTTCCAAACAGCTGCCAAGTGAAGAGGCTGATGGACATGGGAGATCTCTGAGCAGTGAAAGGGAGTGCGTGCATGAGAAAGACCTGAATCTGTAAAAAGAGCCCACAAATCCATAAAAATAAGGACCTGCTTCATCTGGATTTCGTTTGGGTTGTGGCACATGACACCCTTAAATGCCTTGCGCAATCTCAGTGGGTTTTCCACGAAGTAGGATGCATTATAGGTGGGGTAAAGGTTTGTGGCTGAGCCTGGAGCTATTGCAAATTTATGTTGCCTGCTTGTTCATTCTCCTCTCAGGCAGAAGTTAAGTCCTTGAAGGGCGAGGGAGTTTGCAGGAGGGGCCTCCTGCTGCTTTTGGGTGGCTTTATATAAAACCCCAGAATGTCTCATTTTCCCCTTAACCAAGATCTGTGTTCTCCTTTCACAACAAGCGACCCATTTCCTCGCTCAGGCTGAGAGATTTCATGCCCACGTATCCCCTCTGGCCCCTTTCTTCCCTCCCAGGGCACCAACATTGCAGCTGGGAAGGCTGTAGGGGTCGTCATTGCGACAGGGGTGTACACAGAGATCGGGAAAATCCGAAACCAGATGGTGGAGACGGAGCCCGAGAAGACCCCGCTGCAGCAGAAGCTGGATGAGTTCAGCCAGCAGCTCTCCAAGGTGATCTTCCTGGTGTGCATCACCGTCTGGGTCATCAACATCAGCCACTTCAGTGACCCTGTCCACGGTGGCTCCTGGTTTCGAGGGGCCATCTACTATTTCAAGATTTCGGTGGCGCTGGCGGTGGCTGCCATTCCTGAGGGTCTCCCAGCCGTCATCACCACCTGCCTGGCGCTGGGCACGCGCCGCATGGCCAAGAAGAATGCCATCGTACGGAGCCTGCCCTCGGTGGAGACCCTGGGCTGCACCTCCGTCATCTGCTCTGACAAGACCGGCACCCTCACCACCAACCAGATGTCCGTCTGCCGGGTGAGTGCCGGGGGTGTTTAGGGGTTTGAGGTGCCGGGGGGATGCTCTGTAAGCCCCCCAGCGCTCTGCATCGCTCCATCCCCATCCTGGGGGAGGGGACAGGCTTTGCTGTCCTCACCAGACCTGTTTCCCATGAGGAATTGAAGGTGAGCATGTAAGATGGTTTGCCTGACCAGGGCTGGCAAGGTTTATGGCTTCTTTTGGCCTGGTTGTAATTAGAAAACTCACTTTTACGAGCACACCGGTTTGGAGGTGCTGTGTTGCGGACTTACTTCAGTGCTCCCTCTCTAGAGAGCATTCCTTCCTGCTGGGATGTGGCATTGAGCCGTTGCTCCTGGAGATGCCAATGGAATCTGCCATCTCCGCTCCCTTGCCCTCTTTGCCCCTCTTTTTAACCAAACCAGTGAGAAATCCTGGACCGTGCAAAATTAAGAAGCCTGGACCTGTGAGGCCAGAACTTTGAGGGTCACTGCAATGTGTGGGTCTTGGAAAGCCCGTGTAGAAATCCAAGGGTTAAGAGAAGATGCCCGTGACCTGGTGAAAAGGTGCCTCAGTTACCCTCCTGGCAGCAGGATGCATGCAGCTGGGTGCTTCTGATGGAGGGAGCCCTGGGGGGGTTGGCAAAGAGGTTGGAGACCCCTGGTCTACCAGAGAGCTTTGCTCCTGCACGCCTGGCTGTGTGGAGAGATGATCATTAGGAAAGCCTGGACCATCCGAGTACGTCTCAGTTTCCCTATTAATCCTCGAGTCTTGGGAAAGCTTTTTTTTTTTTCATGGCCTTGGCGCATCGGTTTTGTAGGAGAACCTTGGAAAATGTGGTGCTGTGGGGAAAAATGGCCCTGGCCACTGTCCCTCCTCTCTGACACTTGGGCAGGGTGGTGGGAAGCCGGGACCGTGCTGCAAGCTGGCCGTGGGCTTTGGCCGCTGGTTTGCTCAGCACGAACTACAGATGACTGGAAACGTCTGATATTTCTGCCCTGAAAATGATTTAAAATGAGACGTGCTGGGACGGGGCAGTGACCGAGCTGCCCGTGTCTCCCATGAGGAGCAGGTTCAGAAAGACCCAGGGATGCAGGGGAGCAGGTCAGGGGTGAACAGTGTTCGGGGTCTCTTTAGCTCTGCAGAGCACAGAAGGAGCGGTGGGAGTGAGTGTGCCTTCCCCACACCATGTCCTACCGGAGCATCTGCTCCTTGGGGAGAAGTGTCACCATCTCCCGCAGCGTGTGGGTCGGGAGAGACGGGATTAGCGCTGCTGAGACAGGGGGAGGGCAAGAGGGGCAGCGGCACGCAAGAAGGTTTTAGCATCCATCATCGTTTGCAGAATGGACCCAGCAACTTTGCAAAAAAGCCAAATTCAATTGAAAATTCAATGTATCCTCCACCCCATCTCCCCACACGCCCGTTCCGATATCCATGTGATTCACTTGGCTGCATCCTGGCTCCCAGGGCGCGATCCGGAGCGCCGGGCTGGCGGCAGGGGCGCGCAGCCGTTGATGTTTAACGGGCAGGGATTCCCGTGCTGACGCAGGCGGCTCTGCCGAGCAGCGCAGGGAAGTGTCAATATTTGTGCTGGGCGGCCACTGGCGTGTCCTGGCTGTGCTCCTGCACCAAGCGGGTGAAAAAGCCACGAAAACCTATCGATAACCTGGAAAAATATATTAATTGAGTGTGATTTCATTAACTCACGTTAAATTTGGGTGAGCGCAGCTGCTCGGCTGCAGGGTACGCTGCCAAGCAGCACTTGTCCTTTGCATCTTGCTGCTGGCATCAGGTCTGTAGAGCTGTAAAGTGACTCTGGAAAAGCCTCGGGGCTGTTTTAAAAGTTTTTTTCAGGGCTGTGCTGCCGGCGCTGCGTCCCGCTGCGTGCCTGGGTCTGGTGGCTCAGCAGGACACATGTGGATCCAGGGTGGTTGGCAGGGGCAAATCTGTGCCCCGCAGGTGCCCATGGGCATGAAGTGTCCACTGGAGTGCTTTGTGGTGGGGGGCATCTGTCTGTCTGGGGTGGCCGAGGCTTTGGTGCTTTTGCTCTGACCTCAAGTGCACCGGAGGTTACAGCTCTGCAGTAAAGCCCCAAACTCACTCAGTAAATCAGATTAAACCTGTGGTTTGTGTCACTCACCTTCTGGTCAACCGGGGGTCACCGAGACCACCGTCTCATCCAGCCCACAGCAGGGAGCATCCAGGAGCAGCCCCCTCCCAACCGTTAGCTGACCCTGTAGCTGGGAGCGATGGGAGCCTGGCAGGGGGAGAGCGGGCAGAGGAGCATTGCAGCTCTGCTCTTGCACATTTAAATCACTCGCCTAAAACTTGCAGCACCCTTTTATGCATCGTAACTTAATTTTCCAGGAGCCACGAGGGTGGTGCTGGAAAATGGGGACCAGAAGCGGAGATGTGAGTGCAGCTGTGCAGCCTCAGGGATGCTGTGTGGGGGCAGAGTGGGACAGGTCTGGAGGGGGGAGATGCTGGCACCCCATGTCTGGAAGAGGGAGGAGGATGGTGATGTTTGGCTGTCTCAGAGATGGCTGGTGTTCTGGGGAACAAGGGCAGAAAGGGGTTTATTTTCAAATAAACCTTGTAGCAGAGCCTGGATTTGCAAACTCCCATCCCAGGTGCAGCCGCCCAGGAGCCGTGCAGGTGCCATTTGCTTGGTTTCAGCAGTTTTGTCTGTCCAGACCAGTCCCTAGTTAGTGGGAAACATGACTGGGGGGTTCCCAGGGTGGGTGGCTGAGCCACCGGCTGTGGCAGTCGCCGGTGGGTGCCTGTCAGCCAGGGCTGCTCCAGTGCTGGAGGAGAACGATGCTGCTCTGTGGGCTGGTTGATGGGTATATGACTGATGATTACAGGCTCTTCCTGTTCCAGACAGCAATCCTGTCTTGTCTGCCTTCTAATGAGTAGTTCTTTATAAAGATATTACAGAAATGTGGGGACGTATCCTTCACATCTCTCTTCCCTGCCAGCCTGCAGCTGATGCCGTGTGCCGCTCCAGGGACAGTGCATCTGTGAGTGCCCGGGGTTTTCTAAAAATACATGCCAGCAGCTCCGGGGCCAGGCGAGATCCGTGGGGCAGGAGGGAGCGATGGCTGGAACTCTTCTGGAGCAGGGTGCGCTCTTCAGAAGCACACAGTGACATTTTCCTTCCCATCCCTCTATTGCGTTGAACCCCCAAATTGCCGGCGGGGCTTGAAAAGGGTTCAGGGCAGGGGGTGAGCAGCGGGAAGCCCTGGGGTGGTGCTGGCTGGGTGCTGGAGATGCTGTTCACCGTAGCCAGGGGTCTGGGGGTCTGGCAGCCCCTCTGCCAGCATGTCTCTCCAGCACCCCCCCCAGCTGCTCTGTGGCACGCACTTCGCCACCTCTTTCTATTGCTGCTCTTATTATTATTGATATTATTTTTGTGATGAAAACCTTACCCAGCCTCTTTAGGGATTAAGACACAGCTATTTCCTCCGGGCTGTTTCCACTGCCTGCAAACCTGCTCCCTTTTCAGCCTGGAAGTCTGCCGAAATACCGCGCCAAAAACCTGCAAACACCTTTGCGATGCCCCAGCCACCCCCTCGCTCTGCCAGTCACGCAAGCTGGGAGCAGGCAGGAAATTTGATATAACCTCTGGTTGCTGTGGGTTACACAGGACCTTTTTTAAATAGGCATGGAAAAAATAAAGGGCCTGGAATGATTTTGATTTTTTTTCTTTTCCTTTTTTTTTTTTAATAAGAAAGTCGCTATTGTGAAAGTAGCAATTGTTTTGTAGCCATGAGCGTTTGAAAACAAACAGACCCATATCAGGCAGAACCACTGGTGGCTGGGGTGGATGCTCTCAGATTTTTTAATAAATTGAGTTTGGGCAGTGTTTCTGGGCATGGGAGTCCATTTTCTGAAAAGACCAGGAGGTTTTTGGCTTGCTGGAAGGCCGATGGCATTGGACATCTCAAAAAGAGATGAAGGATACTCAGTCTTCAGAGGTCGCTTTTGGTGTTGGCTCCAGCTGGGCTCCTTGGTTCGTGGAGTTCATCATCTCAGGGAGGTTCGGTCACCAAAGGAGATAGGATGTGGTTTGTCTCTCTTCATCGAGGTGCTTCATTGCATTAGTGTTTGCACCTCCCACCAGAGGAGCTCAGTGCCTCATGGGACATCTCATCTGCAACTCGTTGGCTTGTGATTTTCTTTGAAAAACCTTCAGGGATGCTGAGGAGTCTCCAGGATGGGGGGTGGGGTGGGGAGCATGGAGCGGGGAAGGGCCTGAGCTGCAAATAGCTATGAAGCTGTGGAGCCATGGGGAGGTTGCTTTGGGCTCAGAATTATTTACACAGGAGACGTACACTTTGAACCTCCTGCTTTGATTTGCCCAAACCTGTAAAGTAAGGAAGTGGGAAAAGCCACCGAGGTGTCCTGGTGCTAAAAACCTGCCATAAACGTGCTTCCCTGAGCTTGACCTTTTTTGCTTGGCTTGGCCCTAAGCTTGCACCTGGGGACGCCAGGCTGCGTGGGAGGGTCTCACACCCACCAGCCAATGTGGCTGCACTGGTGGGGTGTCCTTGCATTATTAACAATAATTAATAATAAAGTAAATTAAGCTCTGCTAGTTGCCGGAGGAGGCGCAGAGGGGAGAGGAGTTGGGTGGTACCCAGAGCCATTACATCTCTGGTGCTGAGCGATGCCTTCCAATTTCTCCAGCATCTGTGGCTTCTTTCTCCTGGGGAACATCTCAAATAACCAGAGGAAAATAAATATTGGGAAAAAAAAGAATGAATTGAGATGGGGTGGAGGGACGGTTGTCCCTGCCCCCAGTTTCTGGAGCTGCCGAGCAGGCTCACAGAGCTGAGGAAAGCATCGCTTCCCTGCAGCCATCCCCCCTCCTGGCTGCTCCCCGCAGGCAATCACGACCCGGGAAATGCATTCGTCAAACCAATTTTATTTAGTTAGCTATTTATTATGTTACTTTTTGGCTTCAGCATGAGTCATAAATAACGATTAAGCAGAAACGAGTGTCGCCGAGCTGTCGCCTTGGCCGGGGTCAGGCGCTGCTCTTGCTGCCGCTGGAGGCTGCCCCGAAGGGTGGGCTTTGTCAGGAGGGGGCAAAGGGGGGCTGGGAGAGCTCGCGGAGAGGGAAATTTTTATTGTATTGTAGTTTTTTGGGGGGTTGTTGCTCTCTAGCAGAAAGAGAGAAAGTAGAAGGAGTATGAAAGGCAAAAGTCACTGAAAATAGAGCGTGTGGGACTTTTAACAGCTCCCCAGGGCTTTATTACGGAGCTGCCATGCTGCCGGTGCCTGGAGCCAAGCTGTGATCCCAGTAAGGCGAGCTGGTGGCAGGGAGCAGGCTGGGAAAGGGTGGTGGGGTAGCTGGTCGGATCCTGCCCCACAGAGGCTTTCCAGGGCAGCTGGGGCAGGAGCGGAAACCTGGACCCGGTTCCTTCTCTGCTCCAAGAAAAACACAGGCACCTTCTTAGGAACTGGCTCGGCATCGCTCCTCTCCAATGGAAAAAAAGAGCTGGAGGAGGTGAACATGCTGAAGGCAGGGGAGAGCTTTGGGGACAGCCAGGAGTACTGGGTGACCAGGGAGGGGGCTGAACCCAGTGCCGCCGGGGCCAGCACTGGGCTGGTGCCGGCTGGCAGGTCTCTGGGCTGGGCACGTGGGTTGCCCCCAAAACCCGCTGCCTAACGCTCTGTCTGCATCCTTCCCCCTTGCAGATGTTCATTATGGAGAAGGTGGAGGGCACCCAGTGCAGCCTGCACGAGTTCAGCATCACCGGCTCCACCTACGCCCCCGAGGGACAGATGTGAGTGCGGGTCACCTCCGCTTCGGGGGTGACACCAGGTGGCCCTGGGCTGGCAGCACGGGCAGGGGAAGCCGGGAGGGTTGAGCTGGTGGCCACATCTGGGGGACCCCAGGCTCACCCCACGAGCTGGGGAGAAGGGTGGGGGTCTGTGGCAGTCTGCAGCCATGCTGAGCCCTGCCGACACGGAGGTACCCACTGGGCGCTGGTGTTGGCCACGATGGCTTGCACACGTTAGGTGGCTGCTCTGTGCTTGCGGTGGGAGCCAGGGCAACTGTCCACCGCCCCTCGTTGCCAGCTCCTGCCCAGCACGATATGGGGAGCATGCACCCCAGCTCTGCCTGCTGCCGTGCCACTGCTCAGCAGCGGGGCTTCCGCACGCTTGGCTCTGCCTTCGTTAGCAACCCCGAGGAAAACGAGCCCACTTTTGAACTGGAGAGGACTGCAAGTGTGGGAATAGTGATGAATGAAGCTTTTTTGCATTACATGCTCATCCTCCAATTTTCTGAAGCCTGGACGCTTTCAGCATCAGCAGGCAGCTGCGGCCCCCACCCCACCCCAGGTTCGGCAGCTTGTCCAGGAGCTGTGCGGCTGGCCACACGCCTGCAAGCAGCTGCAAAATCCCCAGGGAAGCGCTGCCCAAGCCCTGCATCCTCCGCAGGGATGGCCGGGATGGCTGCTGTGCCCGGGGCACGATCCTGCTGGTGTCAGGATGTGTTCGGGGGAGGGGTGGGATTTGCTGAGCTGCAGCTGAGGATGGGGAGTGGGAGTCAGGGGCTTTTCCCTGCTGTGTGTTACTACACACGTGGGGTTTTCTGCTGCTGTGTTTGTTTGTTCCTCCTCCTTTGAAAGGAGGTGATGCTCCCCAGTGCGAGGAGAGTCTGGGAAGAAGGAAGATGGGAAGCTCAGCCGGTGGTTGGAGCACTCTCCGCTCCCCTTCGCTTTGCTGTGTGATCCCAGGCACGTTCTTCACCGTGGTCCTTTCTGCTCATCTGTGGAGCAACTATAATTCATCCCAGCCTCAGACTTAATTTCATGAATATTTATAGAGCCAATTTGATCCTCGGCTAAGAATCTCCATTAACAAGTGAGCCAGGTCATAAGCTAATATCAATCAGTGCATTTCAATTAAATGAGGAGGACCGAGGGGCTGGACTCATGTCTGCTAACCCCTGAAGCTCAGTGTCCCCCCTCTGGGGACTGCCTGCAGGGTGGCTCTGCACTGCTCTGCAACAATTTGTGGTGCTTTTGAGTTTTGCTTCAGCCCTGTGCTTTTGTTGCACGTCGAGGGGGAGGGGAAAGCTCGCTTAGGTGTCCAGGAGAGAAACCCCTCCATCCTCCCAGGGCTGGTGGCACTGAAATGCTTATGCTGCTGTAGCCTGGCCTTGGGGCGGGGGGGATATGACATGCTTGACCTTGGGTTTGCCCCCATCCCTGTGCAGCACCCAGCGCCTTTGCTGATGCTTTTCCCAGCACGTGGGTCTCGCCCAGCTCTGCGCGGGGACGGCTGGTGACAGGCATGTGTCTCCCCATCCCCTCCCAGCAATATCCAGGGGATCACACGCGGCAAAAGCCACCCCTGGTATTTCCACCTTCTCAAACATCAAACCACAGCCCGGTGTGTCTTCAGGCTCCCTGCTCCACCCTCTGCCTGCCCCCTGCCAGTGTGCCCGGGGCTGGGCAGCATCCTCGGGGCAGGGGGCAGCGGCTCTCCCTGCCTGCTCTCAGCCCAGCGCCGCTCCTTGTCCCTCAGCAAACAGATTTTTCAGATTTTCTTGGCTGCTCCTTGTTTTCCGCTCCCGAGCTGTAACAAGGGCTCCAAAATGTTCTTTCCATTGGGAACCAGCAGTGGAATAAACTGATCCTAATAAATGCCTGACAAATTATTTTTCCAGCAAGCAGATGACCGGCTGGGTTTATACAGCTCTAACCTGCAGTTACCTCTCCTGGAACCGGAATGATTTTTGATTTCCCCTGAAAACCACCGCTGCCGTTTTTGCCACTGAGTGAGAAGTAGCATCCAGCTTGCCTGGTGTGTTCAGGGCTGCTCCCTGACATAGCAAAGAGCTGATGATGAGGAAGCAAAGGCCACAGTTCGCAGTGTGGAAACAGCCACAGAAATGCAGTTGTTGCACTTTTCTGCTGCTTTTAAACGCTCCCTTGGGTGCCATAGGGCTCGCCGGAGCACAAAGCAGCATCGCAGGGAGGAGAAGGGACATGCTGCTGGTTCTGTAGCACCTCTGGATCCCCAGCAACTGGAAACCCCCGAGGGAACGGACATTAACTTAGATTTCTTTGCCCCTCTTCTGGTCCATCATCATCTTCAGCAGCAGCCTTTTGGCAGTCTCTGCTTTCAGGTCCAATGCTTTTTTGAGCTCCTCTGCAGCCCCCTTTATTCTGGGCCACTTCCGGAGTTGATTTGCCTCCTGTGCTATTTTATTTGCAGCTTATCCCTGCCCCGTTTCGTAAAGCACAGAAAGTGGACCCAAACGTTTATTGCCCAGCCTGGGCTTTAACTGGGCTCTTTCTCTCTCTTTTCCGAAAATTTTACATGGTATATATAGGAGAAGCTATGTATTATCTGAACGTGTCAGCTGGTGTAAGCATTTGGGGGTTGTTTTCTCCCGCAGCCTGAAGGACGAGCAGCCGGTGCAGTGCGGGCAGTACGACGGGCTGGTGGAGCTGGCCACTATCTGTGCGCTCTGCAACGACTCCTCGCTGGACTACAACGAGGTGCGGGGGGCACCAGGGGTGGGGTGGGGGACCGGCGATGCTCTTCCCTGTGTTTTGGGGCAAAGCCAACGGAGGTTTTTCCCTTGGGATCCACTTCCCTGGCTTAACTCATGCCAAGGTGATGCTCTGGGAGCCCTGGGATGGTGCAGTGGGTGACAGCATCCTTGGTCAGAGCAGCAGGTAGAGGACGTGCTCTAAAGCTTAAGCTCCTTTTTTTTTTATCTCTTTTGCTCTCTAGTCTAAAAAAGTCTATGAGAAGGTGGGGGAAGCCACCGAAACGGCCCTCACGTGCCTGGTGGAGAAGATGAACGTCTTCAACACTGACATCAGCAAACTCTCCAAGGTGGAGCGAGCCAATGCCTGCAATTCGGTGAGCTGGGGGACGGGAGGGAGAGGAGGGTTTGGGGACAACTGTTACTTGAGCAATAACCACTCGCAGCTATCTAAGGGACGGATCTGCCGCAAGGATGCAATTTCCTGGCTTGCGGGGGGCTGGGCTGTTTTGGAGCAGGTAGCCAAGTGGCCCTGGGGGGCTGATGCAGAGCCCGTGGGACTGACCCAGATCTGTGTGGAGCTTTGGAGAGGGGGAGCCCTGTGGCTCAAACTAGCCCAGTCCTTGCTCAGTCAGCAGAGACCCCCTGGTGATGGCCAGAGACCCCCTGGTGATGGCCAGAGCCCCGGCTGCAGATGCGGAGGTTTGGAGTTTTGTTGCTCCGCAGCAAATCTCCGGGTGCCCGGTTTGCACTGAGCAGCCACCCTCCATAGCATGAGCCAAACCCTGTTCCCTAGGGATTACGCTTCGGAAACATCAGGGTTTGATGTGAAAACATCCCATGCTGGCTATTCCCCTGCTCCAGCTCTCCAGTGTCTCCCTGTCCTGCTGGTGAAAATAGGCTTTATTTCATCTCTGGGTTTACTTGGCTTTGGTATCATGCTGTTAGATCTTATGGTGTCTTTGCTGGCTCGAAGGAAGTGCTCTCTGTTCTGGTGTTTCTTCCCCAGATAGCTCTGAGCAGGTGACAATAAATCCCCAGACTCCTTTCTGATAAGGGAGATGGAATTTCCCAGCCATGTATCATCCTGGCAGCGGCTTCGTTCCACGTGCCCATCACTGCGCTGCCATCGGGGTCAGCTGCTGCTGCTTCTCTCCTTACTCTTGTGTTTGGGCAGGGACAAAAACCCCTTCCTGGGAGTTTTCTGGCAGTGTTTCTTTACTGCTTCTTAACTTGCTCCCGGTGGCTCTGTGCTTTGAAAATCTCCAGTGGGATTTTGGGGTTTCCACAGCGGCTGGCTGCTCCCAGGTGTCCTGACCGCATGCAGCGCCCAGTGGGGACAGCACCACTTTTGTGCCCCCAAAGCTGCCTGCCTGCGTGTGGCCGCTGCACCCTGCGCTGGGTTTGGCCTTCAGGAGCTGCTTGGTGTTCGCCTGGCACATCCACAGTCACTGCCCGCGTGGGCAAATCCCCTTTGCACATCTCTCCAGTTCCCCAGCGTCCGCTCGCAGTTTTGCTGCAGTAAGAGCATCCTTTTAACGTTGGATTTGCAAGGTTTTTACCCCGAAACGAGTTGTGGCGTTTTTCCCTTTGTGCCCTTCGCTGATTTATTTAGATTTAAGTTGCTGTGAAAGTCCTGTGCAAAAAGCTGCTCGTGTCCCTGTCACGAGCAACCCCTGCCTGGCAACAAAAAATAGTCATTGAATACACGGTTGAGCCATGCAGAGCAAGGCTGGCGTCAGCGTCCCCCCTGCCCTCTCTCGTGAATATTTTGGGTCGGCCCCAGATGCCCGGCTGATGAAATGGCTTTTTGGGGACAAGACGTGTCCTCCCCAGAGCCAGGCTCAGCAGCCATGGTGCTGATGCGGATGCGGGAGAGGGGGTTGGTTTGAAGAGGACCGGCTGCTATCTTGCTGGGCATTTGGCTCCTTCAGTAATTAACTAATAGCAATAGTCGAGGCTGGTTTGTGGGGGGGGTTGGGGGTGGTGAGGTGCAGGAGCCTGTCTACGGGTGCTGCCTGTGCCTGTGGGTCCATGCACTGGGGCAGCCCCTGCTCTGTCTTCGCCCTGCAAACCTGCAGGTACCATTAGGGTAAACGATTGTTACTGCTTAGCTGGCAGTCCTCAGGGTAATTAGCATGTCCTGAAATGAGCCTAATTAGAGTCTTGGCTGCAGGGGTGGTTAATTTGATGGGAACCAATTCAGCCTCAGGTGATGCTGGTGCTGCCACTCCCAGTGACCCCTGTGGGTGCAGGATCAGGGTGAACCCCTCAGCTCTCATGAGTGGGATGCAGTTCCCCCTCCTGCAGTGCAGCTGGAGCCCGGTGTGGGGGAGTCTCCCCTGCCTCTCTGGCAAACGGGGCTTTAGCTTAGGCTACAGCAGCATTTTGGCATCTCATGTGGGGTCAATAAAATGACGGAGCATTGCTGAGCAGCAATGATGTAGTTGGAGGGGTAAAATTTCTCCCCACAAATTGCACTGGGAATGCTCCTTCTGCTTTTTGCACTGTCCTATCCCTCCTGGCTCCTGGGGTTGTCTTTCTCCTCCCATCACTGGTGCCGTGCCGGCTCAGCAGGGTTGTTAGCCAAGGCAGAGAGCCCCAGCTGCTGTGTCCCTGTCGTGTCCCAGCTCAGACCTGTGCTGTCCCCGCAGGTGATCAAGCAGCTGATGAAGAAGGAGTGCACCCTGGAGTTCTCCCGCGACCGCAAGTCCATGTCGGTATACTGCACGCCCACCAGCCCTGGCCACAACTCTACCGGCAGTAAGATGTTCGTCAAGGTAGGGGAGAAGGTCCTCAGCACCCTGCAGGACCCTCCTTCCCCTTGCACACCCCAGCAGGATTTGGCCCTTAGCGCAGCGGGCAGTGATGCTTTGCAGTTTGTCTCCTCCCTTAGCGGTGCAGGGGTCCAGGAGCCAGCAGGTAGACTGCTGTGGTCAGGGAGGAGGTGAGTCTGCAGTAGTGATAGGGGAAAAAAAAAAGGAGGTGAAATGGTTTAGAGGGAGGAAAAGGCACTGAGTGTGCTGGTGCTGGGGCCAGGCGAGAGTTACCTCTGTGCAAAACTTGGCCACTTGCCTTTACTAAAAAGGCTGGGACCCTCCAGCAATGCCCAAAGGGCGATGCCCAGCTTTCCACTGTAACCAGAAATAAAATCGTGTTTTAAAGGGCATTTTCTTCCCAGGAGAAGAGATGTGGCAGGAGTTTCCCCCAGCTGAATCTGTGTGTATTGTTGTTCCCACCGCGTGGGTGAACTCTGTCCTGCAGGTCAGGTCAGGACCTGCCGGGCCCACCGCATCTGTGGCTCTGGCTGTCCTGGGCAAGCTTTTTAAGAAGAGTCATAGAAGGATTGCAAGTTTTACATTAAAAAGCACAGTGGATGTCCTTTGTAAGGTCAGCAGGGATGGGGTGAGATGCTGTGATGCTAAAGGACATGTTTTCCTGAATCACAGAGGCAGCACAAGTATCCGCTGAGCATCCCGCAGGGAGCCTGTGTTTTCAGCAGAGATTTCCAGCCCTAATTCCCTCCAGGGCTGAGAGGGGATCTGTGCTGTGGGAGTATCTCGGGCAGGCGCGTAGGTTTTGTAGGAGTCAGGTGGATCCCCCGCAGAGCAGATCCTGCTGTCTGGTGACCAGACGTGGGTTTGCCGGCCGTGGTCCTGTGCACTCGGGCGGAGGCTGCCATCTAGCGCGCTGAGCCGCCCTGCCGGGATGTGCGGGCTGGAGATTTGGGGAGTTTTCCTTCTCCTTTGCCCAAACTTGGTGCGTTCCCTCCCTCTGGCACTTCCTTCGGTGCTGGCAAGAGATGCTCAGCCTCCAGGTTCATTCCAGCCCCTAAACCTGCCGCTACTCCCCAGGGCGCACCGGAAAGCGTGATCGAGCGCTGCACCCACGTCCGTGTGGGCACTGCCAAGGTCCCGCTGACGGCCCCGGTGCGGGAGAAGATCCTGAGCAGGATCCGGGACTGGGGCATGGGCATCGACACGCTGCGCTGCCTGGCCCTGGCCACCCACGACACGCCTGTCCGCAGGGAGACCATGCAGCTGCATGACTCCGCTGCCTTCATCCACTACGAGGTACAGCGCCAGGGGCTTTCTCCAGGAGCTTTTTTCCTTATTCTGAAAGTTTTCCCGCCCACTCCCAGCTGTCCCAGTGGTATTTTCTCTCTGGTTTCCCTGTGGGGTAGCAGGCAGCACGATGGCTCAGCTCTTGCTCTGCAACCCCTGGTGCAAAGCTGTATGGTCCCAAGGCCGACAACCCTGTCCCACCGAGCATCTGTCCCCGTGGGGTGCCTGCTGAGACCACCGCCTGGGGACCACCAAGAGGGCTGGGGAGGAGGGGAGCGAAGCAAAAAGATGTGAGGAGCAGCAGAGGGACGGGAGCATCCCATTGCATTGGGGCTATAGGGTGCACCCATGGGGCTCTTGGTAGGAACCCCCCTGCAAGTTTCCTGCCAGGGAAATTCCCGTGCCCAGGGTGGTGTCATGGTGGGAAGTGGCTGCATCCCCAGGGATTAATATGGGTCTGGGGTTGTTGTTGTGTGTGTCCCCAGAACAACCTGACCTTCGTGGGCTGTGTGGGGATGCTGGACCCTCCCCGCAAAGAGGTCACCTCCTCCATCGAGATGTGCCGCAAGGCTGGCATCCGCGTCATCATGATCACCGGCGACAACAAGGGCACGGCGGTGGCCATCTGCCGCAGGATCAGCATCTTCTCAGAGACCGAGGATGTGACTGGCAAAGCCTACACGGGCCGGGAGTTTGACGAGCTGCCCCCTGAGGCGCAGCGGCAGGCGTGCCGTGACGCACGATGCTTCGCCCGCGTGGAGCCGGCGCACAAGTCCCGCATTGTCGAGTACCTCCAGTCCTTCCACGAAATCACTGCCATGGTGAGTCCCCTGGGGACACCCCACCACCCCCTGGGCCCCTCCTCTCCACCTGGTCCTGGCCCTCTCACCCTGTTAATCACGGCTTTGTGCAGACGGGTGACGGCGTGAACGATGCCCCGGCCCTGAAGAAAGCAGAGATCGGCATCGCCATGGGCTCAGGCACGGCCGTCGCCAAGTCGGCCGCCGAGATGGTGCTTTCCGACGACAACTTCTCCACCATCGTGTCGGCTGTCGAGGAGGGCAGGGCCATTTACAACAACATGAAGCAGTTCATCCGCTATCTCATCTCCTCCAACGTCGGGGAGGTCGTTTGGTGAGAGCCCCCCCGCGCCGAGCGCCACGCTGCGGGGAGCAGTGGTGGGGACACCTCCCCTGGGGCAGGTGACCTGCAGCGCTGTCTGTGTCCCCTACCCCTGGCAGCATGTGGAGCCCAGAATTGTAACCGTGGGTACCAAACGATGCCGTGTCCTGTTCCCCAAGGGCAGGGGGATTTTTCTTTTGTAGTTTCACAGTCGTGCCACCCCCCAGGAACTGTTCTGTTACCCATTGCCTGTTTAAGCCCATGCCAGCGTGTAAGACAGGTGCAGATATTTGTGCACAGGCTGTCATCACCGGGTTGGTGCACTCTGCATCAGGTCCTGGGTGGCCCTCCCTGTCCCATCCCTCCCCGTAAATCAGCGCCGTCCTCACCACAGCCTTGGGATCCCTTGGGCATCCTTTGCCCTGGCGTTTCAGCAGGGCTGTTTGTGCCGGGAACAGGAATGCGCGTGGCAGTGGTTGGGTTTTGACTGCAAAGCAGATTTGAATAGCAACAGGAACATATTTTAGGTGCAAAATTCAGTCCTGGACTTCAGGTTCCTGACTCAGGGGCTGTGGGTTCATCTGCAGGACTTTGGGTGAATGTTCAGTTTGGGTATTTGGACCCAGGGTGCCTGTCTGCTCTCCCCTTGCACATCACAGCTGCTTCCTCTGGCTACCTGGAGCTCATCTAATTTAGCATCTCTTTTATTTTTCCCCCGCAGCATCTTCCTGACCGCCATCCTGGGCTTGCCCGAGGCCCTCATTCCTGTGCAGCTGCTGTGGGTGAACCTGGTGACGGACGGGCTGCCGGCCACCGCGCTGGGCTTCAATCCCCCCGACCTGGACATCATGGACAAGCTGCCCCGCAACCCCAAGGAGCCCCTCATCAGTGGCTGGCTCTTCTTCCGCTACCTGGCCGTCGGAGGTGAGCCCCCATGGGTGCCAGTGGGCAGGGGGCGAGGAGGGGCACGGGGTGCCATGGGGTGGGGGGCCTTTGCTGGGTGCTGGGGGTAAGGGTGTTTCTCTCGGCCGCAGTGTACGTGGGCCTGGCCACGGTGGGCGCAGCGACCTGGTGGTTCCTGTACGACGCTGAGGGACCGCAGGTCTCCTTCCACCAGCTGGTGAGTTGGAAGGGGAACGGGTGGATGTGTTGAGCGGGTGGGTGAGGGCGTGGATGCAGGCATTGGGGTCTTTCCTCTGCCTGCCTTCTGTGGTTGTTGTGGTGTTCCCGCATTCCTGGTGGAGAAGAGGGTAACTTAAAATAAAAGCTAATTTTCTCCCTCAGGCTCATGTGTCCAGCCTTGGTTCTGCTAGTGGGGGAAAACGATTCAAAGAAGCTGAAAGTAGCTCCTTTACCTGATCCCACATTGAAAGGCGTTGATTTTTACATTACCGTAGGTCTGAACGAGGTGGTAGGAAAGCAGGTGCCCCGATGTCACGTGCAATGGAAGATGTATTTTTGATGGAGATGTGTGTCTGCTCAAACACCTTACTAACTGCACGTGAAAACCTCTGAGCCACTATCCAGCCATAGCCCTGAAGCCCCAACCCCAGCAGAAGCTGGGTCACCTTCATTTTATCAGTTGCTCTGAACTGTGGGATATTTAACAGCAGCCCTAATAATCAAGGTTCATCATGTGCGCCCCAACCACTCGACCTCTTCCTCCTCTTTCCCACCTTTCCTACGCTGCTGCTCTGCCGTGTATTTACCAACGCTTTCCTGTGCCGACAGCGGAACTTCATGAGGTGCACTGAGGACAACCCCATCTTTGAAGGAATCAACTGTGAGATCTTTGAGTCCCGATACCCGACCACAATGGCTCTGTCTGTGCTGGTGACGATCGAAATGTGCAATGCGCTGAACAGGTAGGGTGGCCGCAGGGCTCTTCGGAATGCTCGGTGCGCGACCAGTTCTGTGTAGGGTCTCTTTGAGCATCTGGTGGTGGGCTGAGGGCTTTGCTTGGACTCAGCAGAGCCCTTTGAAGCCTTCTCGACAGGGGACCACTGGGTTTTGCCATAAATAAACTCCTCCAAGCCAGCATGTTGCTGTCGATAGTGGTGGAGGAAGGACTGGATCTGCACCTGCTGATGGTTTGGCCCTGTTAATGACCTGTCCTGATCCATGCATGGCTGGTTGCATTGGGATGGTGTCCAGATCCAATTTTCAGCAAAGCCTGAAGCTGAACAAGCCTGGAAGGGAAGGGCTGTAGTGTACGGCCCTGCACCTTGGAGAGAAGTGGGGACCCCCAGCTTGGGTAGGCATGGGGAGCAGGAGGTAATGGGGCTAACACAGTCCCCTCACTTTTGCAGTGTCTCTGAGAACCAGTCGCTGCTGCGGATGCCACCATGGCTGAACATCTGGCTGCTGGGGGCCATCGTCATGTCCATGGCTCTGCACTTCCTCATCCTCTACGTCAAACCCATGCCTGTGAGTGCCCTCTGCCACCTTCGGGTGCAGCCCAGGGGGCTCCGTCTTTGGGTGAGGGCATCCCTGGGGCAATCTTTGAGCCTGGAAGCTTCTGGGGTGTCCCCAGCACGTGTCCTCAGGAGCAAGTCCTGTGACTTGAACCAACGTGGGGCTTTGGGAGTCCTCCTGCCCCAGCGAGCCCTTACCTAAGTCAGAAGCTCTCCTTACAGGTGATGCAAAGAGGTGCATCTCCAGAAGGTGGGTCACCCACTTTGGAGGCATCACCTCCTTTTGCAGTCCAAGGCTGGTGATGCCTCGGGTGATGCCTAAGGGTGCTTAAGATGAAGCGTGTCACTGTGCCCAGGAGGTTACATTGTCCCTTGTCCCCTGCTAAGCGCCTGTGAGCACATGAACATACAGTCCCAGCTTGTGCCTCACTTTCCCCATCTGCAGGAGAGGTGAAAGACATAATTTTTGACTCATGTTGGCCAAGAGCCACCTTGGGATCATGACAGGCCTTGAAGAAATCCTGCTCTTCGGGCTGTCTGGATCCTTCCTCCTTGTACCTGGGATGGCCCCCTTTCAAGCTGTGCCATACAACAAGCTGAAACAACCGAAATAATAATAATCTCATCTACCTTCCTTACTGACATGTCCAATCCTTTGCACCTTGCAGCTCATCTTCCAGGTGACCCCCCTGAGCTGGCCGCAGTGGGTGGTTGTGATGAAGATCTCCCTGCCCGTTATCCTGCTGGACGAAGGACTCAAGTACCTTTCCCGCAACCACCTGGATGGTGAGCACGGTCTGCACCACGCTGGGTTGTGTTTGCTCCGTGGTGCTTTGCATGGGGCTCATGGTGGCTTCACGGACACCTCGCTCACCTCCTCTGCTCAGGTGGTGTCTGCACCTGCCTGTTCCTCCACCTTTGCTGTGAAAAAGGGGCTTTTTTTCTCCTACCCCCTTCCTCCCCGGGTGCCATGCCTGCCAGAGCAATTGGTACTTACATCTGCTGGAAACACTCCCTTAGGAGCTGGAGCGCCAGATAAACCTGCCACGTGTGTTTATCCAGCTCCTCTCGAACCTCTGGGAACTGGATCCCTTCTCTTATCAAGCAGAACGAATCAAACACCGGTTTCTAACCAGAATCCGTCCTTTTTTTTTTGTCCCCCCATCTGTGTCCATCCTTATCTTGTGTTTTCTACCTCTACAGTAAGATCAGCTGAGAGCTGAACACCTTATAAACAGGTTTTAATGGGGTTGCCCTTGGCCAGCACCCCTCAGGATCTGGCCCACGGCACACACAGAGGAGAAGCAGCTCCCGTGACACCGGGGCAGCGGTTCCCCTCTGCTCCTGGGCTCGGCGCTGTAAATCACGGCGTGTATTTAGGCAGCCCTCCTAAGAGGTGATATCATCTTCTCTTTCATTTCTTGCAAAAGATGGTGCTGCGGGTGACATCTCGGTGCCGAGTTAAGCGGGCAGGTTTTCCCCGCAGTGGCTGCGGGGTGAGAGCTGCCGAGCGGTGCTGTGCCTGCCACGGGGCTGGCCCCTCGCCGGGAAAACAGGGTTTATTTTTTTAGGGCGTGCTTGCCCCGACAGCGGTAGCAGGGAGAAGAAGGGCAGGAGAGATGCCGTCGCTGCCTGGGGAAGATGTAGTGGCTCTTGGGGGCAAATGAATAAGCTGAGTGTGGGGGCTGGGTGTCCTTCCACCACATCACGTTGCTCAAACCATTTTTTTTTAGGCAACTGGCACCACAGCAACCCCCTTCTTTTCCCTTCAGCAATGACCCAGGAAAATGGTGCAAAGCCGCTCTTGCTTTTCAGGGCTGAAGGCAGCCCATCCAGCCCTGGCAGGAGGGGGGGAATTGGGGTGTTGTAACAGCTCTGGTTGGTTTCTCAAGGAGCAGAACCATGCAAAAAGCTGGAAATACAGGGTGGGAAATTATCGCAAGCAGGAAACGATCGCCAACTGGCTGCCCTCCCCATCAACGGGTCCCAGCACGCTGGGGGTGCTCACGTCTGCTTTCCTTTCTGTGGCGAGCTGATGCTTAACCACAGCGATTGCTCAGAGGATCCTCTGCTGAGAAACAGAGGCGCAGGGGCTGCTGTTTTTACAGACCAGAGAGAAGCTGTTCCCATCTTATTTTTATTTAATTGTTGCATCTCTCAGCAGGCCGATGGGTGCTTTGCATCACCCAGGTCTGCCTTATCATATGATTACAAGCCTGTAGCAACAGTTTTATGGTGTGGCACTGGGCTAGGGTGTAGGAGAGCTGGTTAATTCCTGGCTGTTGCCATCCCATGCATGCCCTTGGTCTCGACTTCGCCATCTGCGATCTGGGGATGAGTCTGGTTTTCTCCCACACTTTGCATTTCTCTATAAAAAATCAGCGCTGTTGGAGGAAGGGCTTTGCTTTGGCTCTGCCAGCGCAGCTGCAAGCACAGCAGGGTTTCTGGCAGGTGTACGGTCCTTCCGAGTCCCATCATACCAGCTTGGAGTGTTTCCTCCTCCCATGCCATGCTCCCAGCGTACCAGGTCCTCTGAGCTGCCTGCATCCTCACGGTCACGATGCTGCTGATGCTCATGGGTCACTCTGTGTCTCATCCAGCAAGGGTTTCCCATGCAGCTGTTTAGTCACAACATGCTTAAATCACATTTGAAAGAAATCATTGAAATCCTGCGTCTTCCTAATTCCTCTGGGCTTTGAAAAGCATACAAAAAAACCTCAAAAAACCACTTGTAGATGTGGTATTGTGATTTTTTTTTTTTTTTTTTTTACCAGGCATTCTCAGAACAGTAAGACACACATGGAGCGGGGAGCACCAGTTGAAAACCTGCAGGACTCCAGAGCAAGGGTTGGCTTTCTTACACGTCTCATCCCCAAATACCATACACCCGTGTGTCCTCCAAAGTCTTGCTCGTGTGTGGTGGGGACCTGCTTGGAACGTGTCTGGGTGAACATGGCTTGGAAAACCAGCTGATAATAGAGCCCAAGGACCCCGTACCCACACAGGATCTCTTTCCCCATGCTGGCCTCTGTGTTTTGCTTCAAAATAAGGTCTAAGAAGCCTGTGAAGCAGCTGTTTACGTGGCGGTTTTGGCCAGGCGATGCTTGGGGCTGGTCTCCACTGTGGGACCTTCTCAGGGATGGCCAAGGGTGTTCAGTTGAGGGATGTAATGTACAGCTGTGAGTTCTGCCGAGTCAGGTTTTGCATGAAAAAGTTTCTCCTTTGATCAGATTTAGATAAGTCGTGTTTCCATTATGCTGGGTTTTCCTTGTCCTTGAAATGGCAGAAAGCTGAGACTCCAGTTTTCACTGTGGTCTTGGTGCTTTACATTCCTCTGCCCATCAACCCGGTCACTTCCAGCCTCTCATCTTGCATGTTCTGCGTGTATTGCTGTCTTCATCCACCTCTGGCCCCTCTGAGGCTTCTGCTGTCTCAGCTTTGGGAGGCAGTGGCAGTGTGAGCCAGCAGGCGAACGTGGACAGCTGAGCTAGGTGGCCTTGGTGTGACCTGCAGGCATTCTGGTCAGGAACGTGGAGATGTTTTCCAGAGCCCTCTCAGGGGTCTGTTGCACAGATACACGCTGGCAGGCGCACGAGGGCTGACCACCCTCAAGGACCTCTTGCCCTAGTATTTTTAATATTTGCCATGCTCTGTGCAGTGAAGTGTATTGTTCTTTCTGAGCCCCGTGGCGTGCAGGAGGAAGGTTTCTAGGCATCTGTGCCAAGAACTTGCAGGAGTCTCTTTGATGAGTGGTTCTCAAAAGATACCAAATCCAGACAGGACAGTGAGATAACCCTGGTGCTCATGTACCTTTGTGTGCCATCAGCCTGCTGCCATGGCCACCCTGCTCTCCTCCTGCCTTCCTGGGCCTCCTCGTCTTCACCACCTTGAAGCAAACCCATCATAGGTGTCACCACGTGTTGCCACCGTGGTGTTTTCACTTGATTTTAGCCTGTTAAGCAGCAGGGGGGCTCAGGCTTCACCATTACCACCCATGCAGTGGTAAAAGCAGGGGTGAGTCAAAAAGCAGGTGCTTTCTGCAACACAGCACCACAGCTGCCCCGACAGCAGCAGCATCACTGAAAATCAGAAGTTTTGATGCACAAGAATTGTCTTGGCGTGCTTTGTGGCGGATAAGTGTTTGTGCAGCTATTTGTCCTTGAGCCCGGTAGGGATGGCAGCCCCTGGGCGGTTTTGCAGGGGCTGCAAGGTGGTGACTGCATCCACTGGGTACCTGTCCCCGGTGGGTCCAAGTCCTCTCCGTGGTGGGCAGCACAGCGCCCCGCAGCTGATGTGCAGGTCAGATTGCACCTTTGGGTGAGCATCTCCATTGCTGAGGGAGATAGAACTGCTTCTTTGCAAAGTCAACGTCCGCTTTATGCTTTAACTTCCCCCCAGAGGGGAGAGCAGCTGGCAGAGGTGACTGTGTGGTGACATGTCATACTCCCTGCTGGGGCTCCACATCCCTCAGAGACAGCCCAAAACCTGCAGGGACCAAAATCTCCGAGTCCCATCCCCAAAAAAACCTCTGGCATGTTGCAAAAAGCAGCTTCTCGCCCTCACCTCCCCCCTGTGTCTGCACCTGGGGGTGAGGGCAGCCCCCTAAACCCCCCCCAGGAGCACAGGGCAGCTGCAGACCCCCCGCTTTCCCTGCAGAGCGGCAGGCATCCCTCTCCCTGGTGCGGCAGAGCTGGAGCGAGCGCCCGCAGCCCTGGGCTGCCCTTGTAGGGTAATTTCTGCCGGGAGCTACCTTGGCTGGGCGCTGGCGTCGGGCGAGGAATGCGTCCCCACGGGCCAAGTCGTTCACTTCAGCTGTGGGATGCTCTGAAGGAGAGTGGTGCCGTTACCTTTCAGGGCCGGAATCTCTCCAGATGGGATTTTACAGCTCTGCTGCCTTGCTTTTTGTTTTTATTTCCCTCCCTTTCATTTGTGTGCATGTGCACCGTCCTTTAGAAATAGAAGAGCAGAGGGAAGCTCTCGGTGCTGCTACCCTGGCATTGCAAAGGGATGGGAGGAGGATTTTCCTTTCAGTTTTCTTCTGGGGTCCAGGGTCTCAGCTGAAGCTCAGGGTGCCCTGGTGCAATGTGGGGGGACATGCAATTTTCAGAGCTATGAGGCCTGCAGCGCGTCCCTTGGTGGAGGGAGTGATCTGGGCTGGTGGCTGGAGCCTGCATCCCTCCAGCATCACCTTTTACGGGAACTCATGAAGAGAAAAGTCAAAAGCAATAAGGAAAATCCTCCCAGAAAGCCTCGGCTGTCCTGGGGGGGAACAGATCTTGTAGGGGATGAGCTCGTGGTGCTCAGTTGTGGGTTTGCAAGAGTTGATGGGCTGTGACACCCCTAAGAAGGCTGGTGTGAGGCAGGATGCAGATGGATCACCATGGCCCCAGCATTCCTGCAGACAGGTCCCTGAATCCCCCCTGCTCCTGTCACCCCAGCGGGGAGCTGGACACGGGTGCACGGGGACCTGTGTCCTGTTAAAGCGGGCGCCGGACCCTCGGCTGCCTGTGGTCAGTGTGACTTGCTCTGTGCTGAGGGGGTTACTCTGAGGCCTGAGAGTAACGTTTTGAAGAGCATCTTTAACTGTGGGTAGAGGCTCACTGTCGGTGCTGCGGCTGCGTCCCCTCATTGTCCCTGCCCACCGCCTGGCACGGTGGCCACGGGGTGAAGCACTGCTGTGGCTGTCAAATAACCACCGGTGTCACCCAGCAGGGACTGTTCAGCTCTCGGAGCTACTGAAGAGATGTTCCCGCAAGGTGGAGGAGGTGAATTTTGGTTAATGCACTGAAATTTAGTACAGAGTGGCCACCAGCATCCCTGCTTTGCCCAGAAGCCTGCGGTGCAGAGGTCATCCAGAGGGATGCTGCCATTGCAGCAATCAGTCTTATCTCAGGACAGGAGGGCTGGGCTTGCCAGCCAGCGCTGGAAAGAAATGTTGGCAGGAGTTGCGAAGAAGATTGTTTTTATTTCCTCCCCCTCTCTGTCCTCTGTTATTTATTAATTCTCCTGGAAGCTTGTTGGCCCCAGGGTTGGCAGCGGGTGTGGAGCCTCGCTGGTAACCCCAGGCAGGACCCCTATTTATCAAGAGCACAGTAACGGCAGTCCCCTGCGAGATGTGTTGGGTGACATGTGGTGCAGTGCTGAAAGATGGAGAAATATGGTTGAAAGATTCACGATAAGTGATTTTTCTAACTCTTCTCAGAAACTGCTGCCTTGTGGTTTGGGTTTTTTTGTTGTTGTTGCCTTTTTTTTTTTTTTTTTCATAAAAGAAAATAAACTGTTCTGGGCAGACTGAGCTGCCAGCAAGGTCTGTCCCAGCCCTGGGCTGAAGAG
This sequence comes from Falco peregrinus, assembly GCF_023634155.1. Taxonomy (NCBI): domain Eukaryota; kingdom Metazoa; phylum Chordata; class Aves; order Falconiformes; family Falconidae; genus Falco; species Falco peregrinus. The sequence goes on from NC_073722.1 coordinate 104,640,589, forward strand.
TAGCGGCTGCCTGGGCAGCCGGGGATGCTGCTGTCGACGGCTTGAAAATTGGGAATCGAGTTGGTGTGAGTCAAGCTCTGGCAGGGATTTCAAGGCTGTTCACACCAAGTTCAAGCTGAACACCGCAGCTTTCCTTCAGGCCATGTGTTGCCTGTTACCTCCACATCCAATTCCATCCGTTTTAGTAGGGTGGGAGGAGGGCGGCTCTGGGGGCTGGGACAGCAGCTGCGATGGGTAGGTTGGTGCTTGCTGGTTGTTTTGGGGGTATATGTAGATGTAAATTATAGAGTGTGTGTGTGTGTGTAAGTGGTGTCAGCCTAGGGAGCTGTAGCCATCTGTTGGTGGCAGCAGGGACAGGGCTTTGGGATGGGTGGTGGGATGCGGTGAGCTTCCTCCTCTGCACCACTGCCTTTCCCTGTGTGCTGCCTGGTTAGCAGCAATAACAAGGGATCCCTGCCTGCTCACCTTCCTGCTGTTCCTGCCTGCATGGCTCCAACTCACCCCTTTTCCTGCCTCCTGCAGGCTGAGCACACCGTGCCCTTCCTCCCCCGGGGACCGTCCTCCTCCTCCTCATGCAGCCTGAGCTGCCGTGGCTGCAGTCAAGCCAGCTCCGTGCAGATGGGATCCCAGGTTCCTTCTGGGATCAACCTCTCTTTACTACCAAAACCAGGGAGCTGGTTTGCTTTTGAACGCTCACCAATATTTTTAATTCTCTCTCTTTTTTTTTTTTTTTCTCCTTCATTTCCAGGAGAAGAGGACAAGAAATGAATGACACAAAGGAAACGCTCTTAACTAAAGGATCCCCAACTTGTAACTCGGACTGAAGTCTTGCATGCGTGGCCATCGCTAGAAGCCAGCAGGACATGCATGTGTCCGACTCTCAGACAAATGCGGGTGAATCGTCGAAAAGAAAAATACCGATTTGTTTTGTTTTGTAGCTTTCTTTTTCCTGTACATAAGAGTGCCATTACTGGACAGCTGGCGTAGGGTTTGGGGACGGAGCTGTGTGGACCTGGGTCGTCAAAACGTGTTCCTTGGGGATTTGTTCCTGCAAAATTTGAGACGCCTCTTTCCAATTTTCACCCTGACTGGGTGAGCTCAGGCACGGCGCCCTTTGCGGGAGATACAAGGGCCGGGGAGGGGGGGGGAAGTCGGGATTTTAGGCAATCGCTGAGCGCGGGCAGGAGGCTGCGTCCCCCGGCGGGGCAGGTGGTGCGCGAGGGCAGCTCACAGGGCTGGGAAGGACTTGGCAGTGGGTGAGGGCCGGGCAGGGAGGCGAGGGAGCCGTGGGTTGGGGTTGCTGACCCTCGATGTCCGCAGTGTTGGTGCATCGCCGCGGCTGCTGCGCTCTGCTCTGGTGGCCGCGGGTGGTGTGGGGTCTCGCCGGTGGGTGCTCGTATGTCGAGGTGTGGGTGCGTGTGGTAGAAGGTGAAGCTCTCCAGTTGATCACACTGCCCTGTTTTGATCCCCGTGCTGTGGAAAGCCCCACACCTTCTCAGGCTCATCTGACACCAAAGCATGGCGTAGTCCTGCCTGTTCGCTGGCGCCTTGTTAGATCCCATCCGCGGTGGTGAAGCCAGAGCCCTCTTCCTCATGGGCGGTTCCTCCCCTCCTGGTCACTCTTTCCTCAGTTGATTTTTAACTATTACCTAGCAGGAGTAGAGCTTAAGCCCTTAGGAGCTTGTCTCTGAGGTCATGTCCTCTGCTTTGGAGAACACTGCTGTCCTTGAACATCCTTGACGCCGGTGATCTGCCTCTGGGGCAGGAATGAATGTCTGTACATAACGTAGTCCTCCGTGAGAGGTGTTGGTCGTGACATCCCTTTTTACAAGGCACCGACTTTATTTTGAATAGTCTTGGTGGGGTTTTCTGCAGCAGGGGTGACACAGGCTGCAGTGGGAGTTTATGGATCTGGAGTGGATTTTGGGATCCAATAAATGGATCGTTGTCCATTGAACTGCGCCAGCTGAGAGAAGCTGATCGCAGGTGATTTCTTCCCCGGCTCTCCAAATCCTGCCTTCTGTTTTCCTCGCGTTTCCCTATGACCCGTTCTGACGATATTTCGTTAGCCAGGCCCTACATCTTTCTTTTAAATTCCAGCAGCAGCACTAGAGCCAGGGTTTTGGACAGCGTTTTGCTCCTTGGCTGTTGGGTTTTTTTTCCTCTACTTTTTGCCCTGTGAAAGCTTCCAGTGCTTTTCTGTTTCTCTCTCACCTGGGCAAAGAGCTACTCCTTCCCCTGCATAGCAGGTGCCAATATCATCCCTCTTTCGTTTCTCCAGTCACCAGCATTGAAGATGAGCAGAGCCCCCAGACCAATGGGAATGTACAGAATTGTTATACTACTGAGCTGATTTAATTGTACATAAACCTTGCATGAAATGACGTTACTGTATTTAATATATAATGTATTCAAGGAATTTTAATATGGAGCTCTTAGGAAAAAAAAAGATCTTTATAGATACTCCGTGGTTAGAATATTGTTGCTGATTTTTTTTTTTAATATTATTATACTTTGTCTTGAAGTAGTTTTTATTTTTCAGTTGTGTTATGTCTAATGGATTTAATTGGCAACCACTTCTTCTTAAAGATTTTTCACCATGGATGAGACTCACCCTGGTGCAGAGGACCAGGGCATGACCCAGGTACTGCTTAAAGCCTCCAAGTAAGGCTTCAGTAAAACGAATGCTGTAGGTGTGTGATTTGCCCTTCCCCAAAAGGCTGGATTTCACCTTATTTTAGTACAGATCATCTCCAGCTCTCTGTGCAAGGAAAGAACCAGCAGGGATTTAATCCAGTACCGGCTTGGGTGACTTCAGAGGACATTGCTTCTGTGTGTCCCTGAGGCTGAAAACCAGTTTGTGGAAAGGCTGGACTGGATTCAGAGCATCCCAGCCCCATTCATAGGGTGCAGCAGAGCTTTTAGCTGCCTGATGGCATCTCCTTGGACATGGTGGCTTCGGTCTGTTGTGCTTGTGGGGACCTGCTTGGTCCATCCACTCCATTTTGCACCACCTGAGTTACCCTGGTTTCCCTGGGCTTAGTGTCTGGTGTAGGATTATTAATTTTTACCCAGACACGCGTGTGTATGGATGAGTTTCTTGTGTAGAGGTCCCACTAATGAGTACTGAATGATGGATGGGAGTATCTGATGTAAGGAGACCCAAAAGGAAGAGCGAGCTTTGCTTCAGAGCAAAGATGACATCAAAAAATTTTAACTCTCTCTGAAATTCCTGCTGGTCATTTTTGTTTAGTCTCACTTGAGCAGCAGAGGGGTGGGGGTGGTTGTACGGGCATCCTTCTGAACCCGCTGACAGAACGGCTATTGAAGAGATAACGCTGAGTTTGTTAACTTAAGAGTTGCTAGAGATGCCAAGCTGCTGCTGTTCGGTCGCCGATGGAGCTGCCACGCTGCTGCAGGCCCAGGCAGCCTCAGTCTGTGCAGTCACTGTGTTTGCAACTGTGCGTTACCAAACCCCAAGCCATCACGGGCAAGAAACCAGAGCTGTGTCCCAGCCAAAGGCTTGTTCTTCCCAGCAGCAGCAAATTGCATTTGCCTTGATATCGTAAACCTCTAGATCTACCTAGAAAACCGTGCAGGCACTAAGGCTACCTGGAGCCGGCATCCCCCTTGCTGGGACCATTTTGATGCATCCCCGTTTGCCCTTCGGAACGGTTAACCACATCTCTCTCTTTCCCTCCGTCCTTTAATTACTTGGAATACAGGTTTTCACTCCATGCTTTTTGATTACAGAGGCTTGTAGTTCAAATATTTTAATGAAATAGAAGAATATCTGTAGATCTAATTATTTTTTTCCCTTATGCTTCAGTGAAGGGTGAGGATAAATGATGGTGTAGTTATTTATTGCATATATGCCACCAGCAGTGTGCTGGGCACTTTTAGAGGCTGGAGCATGTTCTTGTGCAAACTTGGAGATCCCAGAGCCGAGACCATTGCTTTGGGATTGGGTTTTGTGTCTTACCGAGGCACCCAACTCTTTGCGATACAAGGGAGATAGACACTGGGTGGCTCTTTTGCCCAAAAGTTTGTTAAAAAAAAAACAGCCTAGGGGCAAAGCCTCTGGGATTGTTGCTTTTTTTGATAACAGAGGTTAGGAATTATTCCCTTTTTAGTTTAATTTCGATTGTGCTGCCTGGCATATTCAAAGGTTTTAAATGAAACAGAAGCAGCGATGCGAGATGGGCGGTGGAGGATGCACCAGGACGGCAGTGTGGGGTTGTTTCCACGAGCACTTTATACTCCTCTCTCAGGGGCCAGGCACCGTGCTGGATTGCAGCCCAGGCAGGAGGTGAGGGTCCCGCGTCCCTGGAGCAAGAACCCAGGGGATCACCTTTGGGCAACAGCTGTGGAAAGGCTTTTGGGCTGTTTTGGGCTGTTGTGTCATTGTGGCCACTTGCTGGATGAGTTCTTCCCCCTGCAGCGTGTGGTCCCGTCGGGAGGCACATTGGGAAAGGAAAAAGAGAGATGCTCTGCAGAGCGAAGTAGCACTGCCTCCTCTGTGTTTTCCTTCTGTCACGTGGCCACTGCACAGCTCAGGGTCAGGGTGAGGGTTTGGACTTCTGTGTTTGAGACTTTGGCACTGTGAAGATGTCATACGTGTGTTTCTGATGTTCTGCTCAGCCAAGGCTGGATGGTACCACCAGGTGCTGGAGGAGTCCGGAGTAGGAGGGACAGGCTTTATTGGGAGAGGCCTGTGGGACTTTATTCCTGTAAGAGCATTAAATCTGGGATTGAACCGGACTCTCTGCGCACGGTGTGGAATGCCAGATGTAGCCAGAGGAGCAATAGAAAAACTCAGCAGCAATTTCTGGTCCCTCTTGTACGTCAGGTTGAGAGTGCTGCTTCCCAGTTGGGGTTCTGCTCCACCAAAACTCATCAAATAGTTGCTGTGCAGGGGCTCACGCTAATGCTGTCCCTGTTGGTGGGAGATGTTCAGGAGGTCCAGTGACCTTGGTGCCATATTGCTCCTGAAACTCAAGCATGCAGGAGTCCCCAGTACCAACACTTAAGACTTATTGTGATTTTTGGGTCCATGCCTGGCATGGCCATCACCTTGCATAAATGATGCCAGAGATCAGTCGCCCCTGTTCAGTCCCACTTGGGCTATTTTTTCCCCACTTCTGCTGTAGCAATTTCTGGCAGGGCTTGTCCCCAGTGGGCAGGCAGCCCACGAGTCCGGTTTTGGGGACAAAGGAGAAGGGCTTCACCCTGTGCAGAGCTTGCATGACACAGTTTGGGTTAGGGGTTGCAGGGCTGCAGCGGGGAAGGGGACACACGGGGGTAAATTGTGCTCCCTGGACCTGTCCTCTTGGTGCCATTCAGCTTTCGGTATAAATGGGGCATTAAATGAGCCTAAATCTGTGTGCATTGGGGACGTGGGTACCTGGTGTCTGAGCTGGGTCGGATGCGGATGCTCAGGACCAAGAGGAGGGCACCTGCTGAGCTGCCAGTGGTGTCTTCGGGCGCTTCTGATCTGGCCACTATGCTGATTATTTTTTTTATATATATGAGAAGCCTGAACAGCCAAATCTAGAAATCTCTTGAGTTTGTGCATCGTAGCAAAAGGTAAATCATATCGGGGGGGGGGGGGGGGGGGGGGGAGGGGGGGCGGGGAGGGTGTTACTTGAGGGGTAGAATTGAAGAAACAAGGTTTCCTATTTTATTATATGAGAGATATTTTTCCCACTAAATGACCGCTTCCTAAATCACATCCTTTGACTGTAAATAGCCAGGTGTGCCGTGAAGATGTGGGAAGGCTCCTCGTGGTCACATCCATATGACCCACTCTGTTCACACAATATTGGGCTGATTTGTTTTATACTTATGAAATTACAGAAATAAAAGTAATTTTTACTGGATGACGCTGGGATTTTCTGTTGGTTTATTCATTTTTTTCTTCATTTCTTTTTCCTTTCTTACCCTGTTTGCGGCCGATTTTGGGGAACATTTGGGGAGCCCCTGGAGCTGGATGGGAGTGC